>NW_006408585.1:14688968-14689760 GCF_000296735.1 Chrysochloris asiatica
TACACATACAAAACAAAAAATATATATTGATTTAAATGTCCAAAGGTCCATTCTGCAAACCAGCCTCCTGACAGCAAGCACAGAGCCTTTCTCAGTCCATAGGCCTAGAGTCTGAAGCTGCTGTATCTCTCCATGCCATCGCCTCTGCCACCATATCTACTGTTGCCAATTTTCTAGGTAGGGATCTCACGCTCCACTCATGCTCTTCCTTCGTGATGGTTCTGGGATCATCTGTTCCTGTAATGAAAGATTAACTAATTCCCTCTTTTCATTATACATCTTCTACAAGTATAGTTGTGACAATCCCAATTAATCCTACTACAAATCACTCACAATTGAGTTATAAAATCCTATCACTATCATTACCCAGCTCCTTTCACCAGATCCATCTGGAAAAGAGGAAAACTATTCAAGTGAGGATTCTACCTTACCCACCTAATTCTGGAACTAAACACATCATAAAAGTTTGTAAGCCAGTCACTTCATGCCGTTATAGCCCCCCATTTTTGATAGCCAATATCGAAGTTGACTGTCCCTATCAAGCCAGTATGTTGTGGAAACAAGCTTGTTCCTTGATATAAAGAATCCTTCCACTTCGGTTGGAATTTTGAACAACTGCATCCATAAGCAAAAGTCTAGTTCATCAAATTGTAGCAATTTGCACACATTTTTATCTTCATCTGGTTTAGTTCTGGTCAGCTATCCATTCAAGCTAGGTCATATGGGTACTAGCCTTGTCTATAAACCACCACACATCTGTCAGTTTGTCGTACTATGGTGGCTTGTGAGTTG
>NW_006408585.1:14692478-14696372 GCF_000296735.1 Chrysochloris asiatica
TGCATGCGAAAGTTGGACCATAGAAGAATTGATGCCTTTGAGTTATGGTGTTGGAGGAGAATATTTAAAGTGCCATAGACTGACAAAAGAACCAATAGTTCCGTTTTGGAAGAAGTGCACCCAGAGTGCTCCTCGGAGGCCAGGATGGCCTGACTTTGTCTCTCATACTTTGACATATTGTCAGGAGGGACCAGTCACTGGAGAAGGATATCATGCTTGGTAAGTTGGAGGGTCAGAGAAAAAGAGGAAGACCCCCAATGAGATGGATTGGCCAAGTTGCAGCACCGATGGATTCAAGTGTGGCAACAGTAGTGAGGTTGGCCCAGGATCGGGCAGTGTTTCGTTCTGCTGTGCATAACGTTGCTATGTGTCGTACCTACTCGATGGCACCTAACAACAACAACAAAATAGTCTTCTCTTTCTTGGCTCATATTTGAAGCCTTTTTGATCTTTCTCAAAATACTTGAGCCATCTAAAAACTGTTTGGTTGTGTGGGGGTTTTTTTTCTGTGTGTGTGATAGTATTCCCAAAAACCTGTTGTAAAACTTCAACGGCTTGGAAAGATGTTCATTTGAGTTTTGTTAAAAATTTGATATTAGCTTGGACTTCAAACTCAGTTGTTTTTTTTTTAAGCCACCCTAATGAGACTAAGGTAAGTGTATTACTGAGACATGTTTTAAACACGTTTTAATAAAACTGTGCGAACCTCAGTAGTAATAATTATCACTCCAGGTCTTCAAGTCACATTATTTTCTTGCCTTAAAAACTTAGGAATTGGTTACCTTACTAACTGCTTAACTGGCTCCTTTCCCTGGTGAAAAGGCCACTCCTATTTCTGATAAGGCGCTTCCTTTGGCCCAAGAGGAGGTGGCCCGCCAGCGACTCACTCTAAACCCAGGTCAGCTGGAGCTCTAGAGACCTGCAGTCCAGACGCTTAGCCCGGACGTTCCCCATTGGAGCTCCAGACACCTGCCATTTTCGGATTCCGTACCCTCGGTGACAGCCCGAGTGTCCACCCTATCCTCTGGGCCAGCGAGGGATAAACCTCAGTCCGGGCGCTCCGCCTCTCTGGAGCTCGTGTGCGGACTCGGAGGCGCGCTCCTAAGTAGCTGTCCACTGTGGAGGGCCCGGCGCAGGGCGGGGCTAGGAGGCGGAGCGACCGCCGTGACGCAAGGCGGCCCCGACCAATGGGAACGTCGCGGCGTCCTCGGCGCGGCACGGCCATAAATAGGAAGCTCTGGTTCGCACCCCAGCCGCCGGCTGCTCTTGGCTCTGAGCGTTCCCTTACCTAGCCCTCCTCCAGCCGCCAGCGGCCGCCAGCAGAGTTTTGTTACACCCTTTGAAGCGCCTCAGCGTCTCTCCCAAGCAGCAGCGACAGGTCCATGGAGAAGGGCCCGGTGCGGGCGCTGGCGGAAAAGCCACGGGGCGCCAGGTGCAGCAATGGGTTTCCCGAGCGGGAGCCGCCGCGGCCGGGGCCGAGCCGGCCGGAGGAGAAGCCCCCGCGACGCGAGGCCAAGAGCGCGCAGCCGGCAGACAGCTGGAAGGGCGAGCGGCCCCGCAGCGAGGAGGATAACGAGCTGAACCTCCCCAACCTGGCGGCCGCCTACTCGTCCATCCTGCGCTCGCTGGGAGAGGACCCCCAGCGGCAGGGGCTGCTCAAGACGCCCTGGAGGGCGGCCACGGCCATGCAGTTCTTCACCAAGGGCTACCAGGAGACCATCTCAGGTCAGCGCGGCTGGGGGCTGCGGGCGCCGAGGAGCGGACAAGGGAGGCGCGCCGGCCCGGGGACTTTCCGGAGTTGCTTTACTCTGGTCCGGGGACTGGAGTGCAGTCTCCTTTGGACCTCGTCCCCCGTCCCCCGTCCCCCGTCCGAGGAGAGGACCCTGCGGCTCGTGCGTTCGGGCGTCCTGGAGGCAGTGACTCCTCTGCCGGGGACCTCCTCTAGCCCCTTTCCTTTAACGCGGGGCGTCCAGGCTGGGAGAGGGGAATCGCCTGGGCGCTTGTTCTTCTCTTAAGATCCCAGTTTTCCGTGGGTCTGGAGTGAAGGTCTGACTTTGTGTAGTTTGCGGTGAAGCACTTGACCTATAGCTCCTAACTCACAACCAGCACCCTCACCATTTGCGGGGCACCGGGGTCTTCGGTTTTCCACGAAAAGCTCTAATTCCCTTTGTCCGTCTTAAGTTTCTTGCAGTTCCCGACTATCCCAAAATTTAACCTGACCCTGACCACGGGTTTCCCCGGAGTTCCGGGTATGAAGTTTCTGCTTAGAGAATGCTTCACCCTGTCTGTCCCCTTAACCTAGAAACAATCGAGCGACTCCGACCTGCAGCTGCTTGGGGAGTCGGGGAGACTTGCTGGGCTCGGAGGCGCGTCCCTCCATCCTTCCTCCCCACTCTCCAGATGAGCTGGTCAGGTCCAATGCTGTCTACTCTTGTATAGGGCCAGACTTTTCATCGTGGGGTGGGAAAAGCAGTCTTGTGAGAGTGTGTGTATGTAAAATGAGTATTTTGCTACTTAATCGTCTGGTGAGGAGTGTCGATTCTTGATTTTTATTTATTTATTATTTATTTAATTTTTTAAAAAGAGCGACAGCAGCGTTTGACTTCAGCAGATGGATGTCTGGTATTAAGGATGTTTTTCCTAGTCCATGTCCTCTGTTTGTCTTGGTGACATTTATATCTCTGGCCTGAGAATCTTTCTGCTTTTAACATTTCTCAAATAACAGTGCTACCTGGCAAGGAACCCTACTGCCACTGTTGTTTGCCTGAATGAATGTGAATCGATCCAGTGACCCTGTTGGATAGATCCTGGGCAGAACAAGTTCTTTTTGCTTAGCCTTTCACACTCCAAAGGAAGGGTGGGAATTCACATTGCTCGATGGGTGGGGCCCCAAAGGGAAATGACACTGCATCCTAAAGCCAAGAAATGACCTCTTCTTATGCATCCAGTGAACTTTTTTTCTCTTTTTACCCTTTGATGGCAAATCTTTGGAGCCTCAAAGAGTTTCAAATACAAAGACTATTAATAGACGTCTTTAATAGACATTCAATTTTCTGTGGGTTGGTTTTGTTTTTTATATCTCAAGATACAATGAAGAAACATCCTCTTAGGGCCTTGCTCATTCTACTCTTGCAGACACAGAGAGTGATTTCTTGCATAGCCTTGGCCAGACTTTGGTGATCCTAGCCTAACAGAATTCTCAGAAGACTGGTCTGTAACCTAGCATGACTACCTAACGAGAGAGGGTCTTCTAACCCTGAAACATGTCACAGAATTACCTAAAGTGGCTTACAGACTTACTTGAGAAGTTTATCTCATGAGCCATATTTCAAGCAGAGTGAACTAATGACTCCAAAGAACACTTCCTGTCACCTTAGAAAACTGTTCCAATCAAGTGTTAATTTATTATTGAAAACGTCTATGGTCCTAAAAACAAAACAGATTAGTAGTTGCCACAGCGTGGGAAGTGATTGCTTAATTGAGTTCAGGGTTTTCTTTTGGAGTGATGCAAATGTTCTGAACTAGATAACAGAGATGGTTATACAACAACGTGAGTGTACTAAAGTGTACATTTAAAATACATTTTACCATTTAAAAAAATGCAGTATATACTGTTCACTTACACTGTGAGGAAACTGAGGCAGACAGTTAGAGCTGGTCTGAATCCAGGCAGTCTTCAGCTACTATCTTACCTTGCTACTTGGAAAGATGAATTACCATATCTTATCTATTAAAGCTTTCAAACTGTTAATTGTAACCTATTAGTTGGGGTCATGAAATTAATTTCCTGAACTGCCCCCAGCATTTAAAAAAAGAAGAAAATGGAGCAGTAGGAGGGAAATCAGTCTCTCACATGTAATAAGTGTAAATGGTTTGAGGAATATCTGTTTTTAT
>NW_006408585.1:14701947-14709404 GCF_000296735.1 Chrysochloris asiatica
GATGGATCAGCCAGGTGGCATCATTGATGGCGTCAAGTGTGGCGGCGGTAGTGAGGTTGGCCCAGGATCGGACATTGTTTCGTTCTGTTGTGCATGGGGTCGCTATGAGTCGGTTCCGACTCGATGGCACCTGACAACAACAACAACAACACAAATGAAAGTGTTCCTTATGGCCATATACATTCTCTTGAGCTTCTGATAATCTGAGTGAGGGATAATATGAATGAATTTAATCAATAGGATCTGACTGGAGGTAAATCAGTTCTAAATCAAGGCCAGGAGGACATTTATTCATGGGAATTTTGTCTTCTTATAGCCTCCCATTGCTCTTGAGTCCCTTCCGACTCAGAGCGACCTTAGACAGACTCAAACTCAAAAGAGTTTTCAAGAATGTAATCTAAAAGGAGCTCTGGTAGCATAGTGGTTATGAATTGGGCTGCGAACTGCAAAGTCACCAGTTTGAAACTATCAGCTGCTCTGTGGGAGAAAGATGAGGCCTTCTGCTCCCGTAAAGATTTATAGCCTCGGAAGCCCTGTTCAGGATTGCAACTGACTTGACGGCACTTAAAAACAACAACAATCTTTACAGAAACAGTCTTTCTTTCGTGGAGCAGCTGGTGGGTTAGAACTATCAACCTTTCAGTTAGTGAGTAATACTTAATCCCTAAACCTTCAGGGCTTCTTTGTTATATAACCTCTGCAGTGTTCTTTGGATCTTTTTAGAGAAGATACATTTTTTCCTTGCAAGTTTCCCAGCACTTGTGGAGAACTTGATGAATGTTTGAATTAGGAACGCAGTAGACTCTTGTGTTCCTCCTACCGCAGTGCTCTGTGCATAGATGTGTACTAAATGGTGGTTGTTTTATGAACTTACAAAAAAGCTGTTTTTTATATTTAGCTTTATGAAAAAGCACAAAAATGGTTGTTCATGGCCATTTGAACAATCCTAGGTCAGAGGTCAGCCTTTAGATATCTTCATATTTTTCATGGATGCACACGTAGAAACTCACCTGTTGGGTGAGATGACTCCTTCCGTATCCAGCTGACAGACGAGTCTCTAGCATCTGTTGAAGTGCAGCTGGCTGTTTTCTTGGTACATCAAAATTCTCATGGAGGAAGAATCTTTAGAAAATTTGTCAGGATCGCAGTCAGCTTTTAAATTCTTTATTGTAGACATTTTCAAGTATGCACAAAGTTAGAGTACTATAATGAGCTTCCTTGTACCCATTCCCCAATCTCAACAGTTATCAGCATAAACATGTATTCATCTTGCTTTCTCACACACACCCCTGCATCACATCTCTTCCTCTCTGCTGAGTTATTTTAAAGTAAATCCCTGAGATGTCATTTCATTGATAAATATTTCAATATATTTCTAAAAGATAAGGACTTAAAAAATAACCACATTAAAACACCTTTAAAAAACACACACAATAATTCCTTAGTATTAAATATCTAGCCAGTGTTTATATTTTTCTGATTTTTCCATTGGTGTCTCTTTATAAGGTGGTTGGTTTGAATCAAATCCAAACAAGCCTCAAACATTCGATAAGACTCTAAATTAAAAAAAAAATGTATCCCACATTGAAGCCTGCGAAAGCCTGAATCTGTGTAAGACGGAAACCCCTTAGAGAAGGAAAATGACAATAGTTTCCCCTACAATGAGCAATAGAAGAGTGGTAATACCATTCCTTGTCAATGGTGGGAAAAACAAGGCAGTTCCATCATTCTGGCACTCGCAGGGTTCACTCTAGTTTTCTCATCATCTTTCACCCCAGCCAACAATTTGGTTTTGAAGAGTTGTTTGTCTTAGAGAATATCCCAAATCCTGGGTTTTGCTCATTATATCTTCTTATTTTAACATGTTCCTTTAGACATTAGATTGCTTATATGTACTGGTAGTTAGATTTAGCACCTTGCCAACCCTTCCAAAACAAAACAAAGAGCCCTGATTTTAATCTCATCAAAAGGGTTTGCCTAAATAGGTCTACCTAATTATCTAAGTGAAGTCCTGGTGTGGCGCTGTGGGTTAATGAGCCAGGCTGCAGAGCTGTTTGAACTGCAAGGTCGGCAGTTCAAGTTCACCAACTGCTCCTTGGAAACCTTATACTGGGTCGCTATGGGTCGGAATTGACTCAATGACACTTAACAACAACAATTATTTAAGTAACTTCAACTACATAAAACTTGAGAATTCTCACATGTTGAATACCATCATGAATGAAGTCAAATGACTAACTGGGAAGAAATATTTATAACTCATATTAAGTATAAGACTAATCACCATGTTCGTTAAAAAGTTCCTAGAAATTAGTGAGGAATAAACCAATAACACATAGAGAAATGGTCAAGGCATGCAAACAGACAGTTCACGGGAAGAAAATACAAATGGTTCTTAACGTATAGAAGGACGCTTGACTTGATCCTTATTAAGAGCAGCACACACACTACTCCTAGATACGCCTTTCTCCTATTGTTAAGTGCCATCTAGTTGATTCCAACTTGTAGTGACCCTGATTAGGGTTTGCAAGGAGGGGCTGGTGGGTTTAAATGGCTAATCTTGGGGTTAGCAGTCCACTTCTTACCCTACAGTGCCACACCAAGACTCCCTGAGAAGTCCAGACGTTTACTCTGTATTCCATTATTGAAGTTACAGGGAAACAGCTATTACTGTTGAGAGTGAACTGTCCATATGGAAATAATATCTGCAAAAATTGTTGCTGTTGTTAAGTGCCATCAAGTTGGTTCCAACTCATAGTGACTCTGTATGGGATTTCTGAGGAGTGGATGGTGAGTTTGAACCACCGACCTTGCGGTTCAAACTGACCTTGTGGTCCAATGCTTATCCTACAGTGCCACACCAGGACTCCACAAGTGCAAATATCATAACCTGGAAATCATATTTCTGGGAATTAACTGTGTTGTTGTGTACTGTGGAGTTGGGTCCAACTCATGGTAACCCTGTAGATGGTTTCTGAGTAGCGGCTGGTGGGTTTCAACTGCCAACCTTGTGGTTAGCAGTCCAGTGTTTATCCTACAGCGCCACACCAGGATGCCATCTTACGTATTCCTACACATATATTGAAATCATGCTCAAAATTAGTCGCTTTGACTTTGAATGGAAACAACCCATAGCATGGCTAAATGATACAGAAGTAATCACATTTTTAGAAAAAGGAGGAAATCAATGAAGGTTGTTGTATTTACATTGAGAAAATTGAAAACAGCACAAACAATATAAGTGGTTACATGTTAATCAGAGATTTGAACAGGACAGATGGCCGACAATGGGTGGAAGCGCAGCTGTTCACTGTATTACATGCAAGTAATTATAGAATGCATATAGCAAAAATTCCCATTTTGTCTGTACATTTTAATGACATTGACTGTAATTCTTTTTGGCTTTTGGTTTTTGAATTGTGCATATATTTTCAGATGTTGTTGTTAGATGCGGTTAAGTTCGTTTTGACCCATAGCAACCTTATGTACAACAGAATGAAACACTGCCCAGTTCGCCATTCTCACAGTAGCTGCTATTCTTGAGCCCATGGCTTCTGCCACTCTGTCACTCTTTCTCATTGGGGGGTCTCCATCTTTTTTGCTGACCTTCCATTTTACCAAGCATGTTGTCCTTCTCCAGGGACTGGTCCCTTCTGATAATGTTTCTGACGTATGAGTTATAAAATCTGTCCATCTTGGCTTCTAAGGAGCACTCTGATTTTACTTTTTCTACACAGATTTGTTTATTTTTTGGCAGTCCATGGTACTTTTAAAATTCTTCTCCAACACCATAACTTAAATGCATCAATTCTTCTACTGTCATCTTTATTCATTGTCCAACTTTCACATGCTTATGAGGCTATTGAAAATACCATGACTTGGGTCAGCTGCACTTTAGTCCTCAAATCATTGCTCTTGAATGCTCTACAAAGGTCTTGTGCAGCAGAGTTGCCTACTGCAATATGTTGTTTGATTTCTTGACTGTTGTTCCATGTGTGTTGATGGTAGATCCAAGTGAAATGAGGTCTTTGGCAACTTCAATCATTTCTCCACTTATCCCAGGTATTACTTACTGATCCAGTGGTAAGGATTTTTGTTTTCTTTACATTGAGGTGCAACCCATCCCGAAGACTGTGGTCTTTGATCTTTATCAATAAGTATTTTCAGATAGATAAATGAAAAGTATTGTGACACAGTTGTATCAAATCAAAGATGAAAAGAAATGTAATTCTTACTAAAGGCTAGCTGACAAAGTCTAGTTATTGCCAACCTTTACCCTCAAACTAGAGAAAAACAGAAGATAAGAAGTTGCAAGCTTGACAGTAATTTAAGAGGTGATTCCTACTGGATGTAACAGGAGCCTAGGTTTGCATTTAAACTTGTCCTGTAGCTAGCTATCACTGCTGACATGCCCCTAAATTTAATTGTCATCTTTTTCTTCTCATAAGTCATAGTAATAACTGATTTACCTGGCCTTTTTTTTTTTTTTTTTATAAGAATCGAGATGTGGAAAAAGCCTTCAATACTTAATACATTTCTTCTTCTGTGAAGAGGAGGATCTGTGGGTTCGGGTTAACTGTGGAGTACTTTAAGAAAGTGGGCACTTTAAGGCTCTGAGCCACCCTATAAAGAAATTCAGTTACCTCGAGGCTGCCATGAAAGGCCCATATGTGGGTGTTCTGGCTGAGGGCTCTAGCTCAAGTCTACCTATTATAGCTAGCATTAAATACTGCACAAGTGAATCAGGACTCTTCCAGGCGATTTCAGCCTTCAGCTGTCTAGTTGACTCTGCTGAGCCCCAGACATCTTGGAGTAAAGGCCAGCTGTCTCCTTTGTGGCTGGTTTGAATTCCTGACCCACAAAATTCATTAGTATAATAAAATAGAACTACTACTAAATTTTGGGATATTTTGTTATGAAGCAAAATCAACTAAAACAGATTTTGAGGTGAAAGTGGTTATAATTTGCATCTATACAGAGGAAAAGGAACTTAACAGGACCAGAGGTAGAATGATGGTTCCAATCTAGAGATTTAAATATGAGTTACCCATAGAAGACTGACAGGGGAAGCTAGCAGAGTGTCTGAGTTCTTCAAAGAAGTGAGAAGAAGATGACAAGATGAGTGGTCTAACCTTTCAGAGAGGTTTGCATTTAGAGTTGCTGGATCTGGGGACTCAGGGGACACCATGATCATTGGACATAACATAGTCCAAAGAAACAGTGTTCAGCTTTGGTAAGTAGTGACTTGGATCTTAAAAACTTATGAACAGCCATCTCAAGTGCAACAGAAGAAATAAGAGTGATTAAAATTTGAAGATAAAGATTCTTGGAATCATCTAGGCCAGTGAACCAATGGAACATGTGAACATCAGTCACCATGACTCTGAGACCAGAAGAATTAGATGGTGCCTGGCTACCACTGTCATCTGCTCTGAAAGAAATCACATTAGAAGGTCCAAGATAGAGTGGGAGAAACTATTGGGACAAAACCCAAAATTATATATATATATATATATATCTGGGCTTACTGGTCAGAAAAAGACTGGAGGAACCTGAGACTATGACCCTCTACCACCCTTCAGGTCTGGGAAAGAACTCACCCTCGGGACCCAATTTTCAGCCAAGATAGATATATAGTGGGCACAACAGTATTAGTAAGATATGTTCAGTATGAAATGGTTAGTCATTCAAAATCAAAAGGGCAAAGGAGAAAACATGAGAAAGTGTGTGGAATGGAACCACAGGGAGGAGATGGGATAACTGTTGTTACATGGAGGGATTGTAATCATTGAGATGAAACAAAGCATATGATTTGTTGAATGTAAAACTGATGGTCTTACCTATAAATCTGCACAGTAACAAAGTTTAAAGCAAAACAAAAACCATGTGAATCTTTATTAAACAACATGAACAAAATGTAAAAATGAAAAAGAGATGTCTGCATGTAGATAGTAAAAAGGAAAAGAGCACCAAAACAAGGAAAGCCTTAAGTGTGGGGGAGGACATTTGAGGTGAGAAACCCATTGGAATCGAGGAGAAACTTGGTTTCAGAATCAATAAAAGGAAGATTGTTGTTGTTGTTAAGTGCCGTTGAATCGGTTCCGACCCATAGCGACCCTGTACAGGGTTTCCGAGGGTGTAAATCTTTATGGGAGTAGAAAGCCTCATCTTTCTCCCACGGAGCAGCTGGTGGTTTCGAACCGCTGGAAGGAAGATTAGAGGTTGTAAAACAAAAGATTTAAACTAGAGGAAATCAGCTCGTCAAGTGAATTCTGACTCACAGTGACCCATGTGTGTTAGTGTGTAACTATCTTACCAAGTTTTCAGTAGCTGATTATTCAGAAACTGACCGTCAGGCCTAGGAAGAAAGATGTGAAGATCTTCTTGAGTTCTGCTTTGAGTTGAAATCAACTTGTTGGCATCTGCTTTTGTTTTGGATATAATACATGCGAATCATTTTGTTGTTGCTAAGTGCCGTGGAGTCAATTCCTACTCATAGCGACACTGTATAGTGTTTCTGAGGAGTGACTGGTGAGTTTGAATCAAGGACCTTGTGGTTCAAACTGACTTTGTGGTCTAGTGCTTTATCTCACAGCGCCACACCAGGAATCTGTGTTACTATTGGTTCTCTACCATAGAGGAGCCGTGGCCGCTCTGAGTAGGAACCCATTTGATGGCACTCAACAACAACTATAGGGAAAGCTGATTTGTTTTAGTTTTGATCTATTTCTTCCTGACCTAAAGATATTTCACAAACTTTTTAATAAGGAGAAGTTATCAATAATTAACAAAAAATTTGAGCTAAGTGATATAAAGTTCCTAGATGAAGTAATAACAAACTTTCTGCACATGGTCTTTTGAGGGAAATAATTGAAAAACAAATGTTTATACATTTTGATGAAAATATAGTTAATTACACTGTGACTGTATAAATATGAGTCTATTTTTATGACTTTACTGTTTGGAAACTCTTCAGTTCTGTTTTAAATATTTGTTTTTAGGACTTTCGTCTTTGTTAAATACAATATTAGTTCTTAGTATTTACTTTTACTGTAAATCATTTTATGTATAAGTACAATGGCATATCCATCACATATCCATCCGCATGTGGCACTGTGGTGACTTGTGTGTTGCTTTGATGCTGGAAGGTATGCCATGGGTATTTTAAATACCAGCAGGGTCACCTATGCTGGACAGGTTTCAGTGCACAGGTTTCAGACCTCTAGACTAAGGAGAAGTGGACAACTTCTGAATGGTTAGCTACTGAGAATTTTAGGAATCGCAGGGAATATTGTCAGGTGTAGTATAGGAAGATGAATCCCTCTAGTAGAAGACTCTCAAAATACGACTGGAGAAGAACCCTCTCCTCGAAGTAAAGTTGACCTTAATAACATAAATGGAGCAAAGCTTTTGAGGCCTTCATTTGCTGATGTGGCACAACTCAAAGGCGGGGGGGG
>NW_006408585.1:14709504-14712752 GCF_000296735.1 Chrysochloris asiatica
TATATATGTACACAAGGTCAGCGGTTCAAGCTCACCAGTTGTTCCTAAGAAACCCTATACAGGTTCCTTATGGGTCAGAACCCACTTGATGGCACTTAAAAACAACTGGCTCCAGATGTAAAATATATTTCTTACTGTCCATTGTGATCAAAAGTTTGAAAGTCTCTGATCTCTAGGGGATCATGTGTAAAGACTTAAAATCAATTTCTTAAAGGCAACACATTTAAAGAGAGGGCAGAGTAGAGAGGATAGCTTGACTTTATAGAAAATATAAAAGAGAGTAGCAGAGAAAACCAGTCCATACAATCCCTGATGTTTCTTTCTTTAGAGAGCATAAGTCAATTACCACTTTAAAAAATCCCTCCAGTGAATTAATGATCATTTCTAGTACCCTCGGAATTTGTCAATTCTCAAGTACATTGCAGATTCTCTCCAATAAACCTTGCTGTGTATTCCTTTCCCCTGGTGTGCAGTGTGTGCCTTACCACGGGAGCCATGTAATATGTGTGTTAACACATGATGGGGCTGGGTCAGGGTTGTGCAAGTCTCACGGTGACTCTTAACTATTGGGCTTAGCTGTAGGCCTGGGGGTACAGGTAGGGTCAGATGAACTACTATAATCTCACCCAGGAACTGGCTGAGAAGCCCTTTGAGTTTAGCATCATAGAATGATCCTTGGACCATCAATCTTTTTCTGTTTCTGACCTTTTCAGTTAAGCCACATCCTGGCTCTCTTACATCTTAACCAAAATCAAAGCCTTTGAGTCTATAGCAACCCCTATAGGGCGAGACTGTAATAAATCTTTATGGGATCAGACAGCCTCATCTTTCTCCAGTAGAACAGCTGGTGAGTTTGAACCACTGACCTTTTGGTAAGCAGCCCAACAGTTAACTCATTATGCTATCAGGTCTCCTTAGGTTTTACTGTGGTGAGGTCTTCTTTCTGTATAAGGCATATTTCTTATATTTCACTACTGTCTTATTCAGAATTTATACTTAAGCAAAGGAGCCCCGGGGGTACAGTGGTTTAAATGTTGAGCGAACTGCAAGGATGTTGGTTCTAGCCCACCAGCCACTCTGTGGGAGAAAGGTGTAACTGTTTGATCTGGTAAAGATTTACAGCCTCAGAAGTCCTGGGGTGTAGACCTTACTGTGTTCTATAGGCTTTTTATAAGTCAGAATCTACTTGATGGCAGTGGATTTTATGCTTAATTACATTGGAAGATTTGGCTGTTCTCTGAGATTCTTATACTTCATGCCTGTGTTTGAGCCTTCCCCTGTCTTCTCCTGATGAGTATAAATTGGAACAACCTTTTAGATATCTTTATTTATCAGAACTTAATGGGTATGACTTGTCCTTTTCATGAGTTTATAGGTGCACACAGAGTCTTGTCAAAATTCTAATTAACTTATGTTTTAGTTTGTCTTATCCAGGCTACCAGGACAGTTTTCATAAATCATGTTGACAGTGTTCCAGATTTGGGGATGTGTGTGAGCACATATATAATCTGACGTGGCTATTTAGTGAGGAGGCAACACTGTCGGTAACTGTTTCTCCACCACATTGAGTGAGGGGGCACAGATACCTGTAGTGAATCATGTTGCACCTAAACCATTTTCATTGCAAGATAATATCTATTTTCCAAAGATAATGCAAGGTAATTAGATACTTTTTTTTTTTTTAAAGAGCCTTAGTCACTGAATAATGAACTATAGCAGCTATCACAAAAGGCTTTTTAATTTTGAACCACAAACCTATGATTTATTAATTTAGACTGCAGTGGTGAACTAAGAATTGTAACAACTTCTAAGCTGTGGAGGGGGCTTCCAAAAGTTCATGGAAAAATTCTATTATCTTTTCGTTTCATTTTCCCACAAACTTTTCGAAGCCTCCTCATACTCTTCTCTCCCATATTGTACTGAAAGATGAGCATATGTCCTTAGTTTTAAACTGTAGTATAGGAAAGCCACTCTCACCTTTTGTTCTTTTTAAGTGCTCTGGGGTAGTGACCAACTCAGCGACCCTGTACAAATTTTCCAAGGAGCAGATAGATGGTTTTGAACTGCTGACCTTGGGTTAAGAGGTACTATTTTGGAAATATATTGCTGAGTGCTGTCACGTCAGTTCTGACTCATAGTAACCCTGTATAGGATTTCTGAAATGCTGCTGGTGGGTTTCAACTGCTGACCTTGTGGTTAGCAGTCCACTACTTTAACATTTTTTTCTCTGACATGTGAGAAAAGCATGTCTGTGAAATACCAAACAGTGGCCATCTTGGTAGATACTGTTGTTGTGAAGATGTCACTATCCTTACAACTAAATACTGTTATTCAGGAGACTAGAAATTCTACTGCTATTTCATGGAACAAATGTATCAAGTGCCATGTGTTGAGTGCTGGGAACACAGGATAAGCCAAAACAGATATGATTCCTTCACTCACGGAACTTAAAATACAGCAGACAAGACATACTAATCAGAGAGTCACACAAAGATTTTTACAGATTGAGAAATATGATGATACAAAGATCTCAGCTCAGTGAGAACGCTTAAGCAAAAGAAGCTGATTATGTGGGGAGATGGGGAGCATAAGTTGGTGAAGAGATGCTTAGGCTGACATCTGACTAATAACCTACTATTGATTACTGTGTGTTGAACTTTGTTCTGAATCCATTACATATGTCACTCCCTCATTGGATCCACACAATAGTCCTATGGGGGTGGGTATTATTATTACCAATGTAAAGATAAGGAAACTGGGGCACAGAGAGAATTTGCCCAAGATCATATTGCTTGAAAGTAGTGGAATTGGAAGGATGATGATGACTGAGAATCATAATTCCTGACAGTTACTTTTAATCTATAGTCTTAGTGTGGCGCTGTGGGCTAATGCGTCAACTGCAAAGTCGTTTGAACCGCAATGTCTGTGGTTCAAGCTCACTAGCTGCTCCTTGGAAACCGGAATCGACTCGACGGCACTAACAACAACAACCATACTATTTTACTGATTTGAATTCTATCTCTCTTTCTCGGTGTGTGTTTACTTTTCTGTTTACTTTGTCCAGTTCTAAAAGCTCTTCCATGTGTGGGCATTACCCCACTAATTCATTTGCAGCATTATCGCTATAATTTGATAGAGTTAGACTGCAGTATTAAACTTTACCAGGAGAGGGCAACTGTTTAATCCTGGATGCATTTTAAATTATTAATCCTGTATTACAAGAACTGTTCTTTAGTTCAGGTTACACA
>NW_006408585.1:14723419-14725807 GCF_000296735.1 Chrysochloris asiatica
CCTCTTTTTCTCTGATCCTCCACCTTACCAAACATGATAGCCTTCTCCAGTGACTGGTCCCTCCTGACAATATGTCCAAAGTATGAGAGACAAAATTTGGCCATCTTGGCCTCCAAGGAGCACTCTGGGTGCACTTCTTCTAAAACGGAACTATTGGTTCTTTTGGCAGCCCATGGCAATTTCAATATTAGATAAAGTTGACTGTGGCATCAGGATTGGAGGAAGACTTATTAACAAACAGTGATATACAGATGACTCACCTTGCTTGCTGAAAGCAAAGAGGACTTAAAATACTTACTGAGGAAGATCAAAGAGCACAGCTTTCAGTATGGGTTGCACCTCAATGTAAATGAGATGGACTGCAACAATGGGCTCACACATAACAACAATTGTGAGGATGGCGCAGGGCCAGGCAGTGTTTCTTCTGTTGTTGATAAATATAAGTTTCAGAGGGATACAAATGAATTTAACTCCTTTTAAAACAATTAACTGTAATACACTTTCCACCTATATTAGGATATTGAGTACATACTTTTGAGTATTGTATGAACTCTGGTAGCGTAGTGGTTACGAATCAGGCTACGAACCACAAGGTCAGCAGTTCAAAACTACCAGCGGTTCCGCGGGAGAAAGATGAGGCTTTCTGCTCCCGTAAAGATAGCTATGAGTCAGAACCGACTCCATGGCACACAACAACAACAACATATTTTCATTTAGCCATTTGAACTTCAAGGTTGGCGGTTCAAGCTCACCAGCTTCTCCTTGGAAATCCTATACAGGGTCGCTATGGGTCGGAACCGACTCAACGGCACTTCACAACAACAACAACAACATATTTTCATTTACATACTTAAAAAAATCCTTTGAATTGAAGATACATTAACTGTGGGTCTAATGATGAAGTACAGGCTATGGAATCCTGGTGTGGCACTGTGAGTTAATGTGCTGGACTGCAAAATCACTTTGAACCACAAGGTCAGTGGTTCAAGCTCACCAGCTGCTCCTAGAAACCCTATATAGGGTCACTATGGGTCGGAACCGACTTGACGGCATTTCACAACAACAACATGTAGTAGTAAAGGTGAGCAGAGATGGTTGTTCCCCTTTTGGCCATTAAGGCCTGTGGCGTATGCTAACGGGGACCAGATCCTAAGCTACCAATGTGAGACAAAGGGAATTTTTCAGAGTCAGAGGATGGTGGGTCCTCCTGGTAGAGAAACATGAAATTATAGAATGCTGTGGAGGAGGGGGGTGGCTTTTGATTTGAATATTGAAGGAAATTCAATTTGGTTAATTTTAAGGAAAAACTATCCATGCGGGTTTAAATAAGTTGATAGTTTATGTGTGTATGGTGCATTGGATTTTCTTTTACATGGCTTTTCTGATCCTGGGTTTGTGTTCTCCAAAAATGATTGATTTGGCTGCTATCTTGCAAATGATTGATTGTTTTACTATCATCATATGTTATTTTCAGGGATTAGTCAATTTGCTATTCTCATAAAAGGCTTGCAAATCCACCTAATAGTTTGTTGGTTTAGGATCATCCTAAGGAATTGGTTGTCTTAGAAAAGCCATGCCCTGAAATTGACACATTTCCCTCTCTAAATTGCTCATCTCACAGAGGTGTTTGGGATTTCTTGATCTACAAGAGTCAGGAAAGGAGTGTGTCCTCCAGACATGAGGCCCTGGTTGGAGAACCTCCTAGCAGAGTGTAATAGAGGTCAAGGGCTTTACTGCTCAACTGGAAGCACCCACTGAGCCAGTAACAATGAAGCCTGAGAGAAAAGGGAGCACAACCAAGTGACAGAGAAACACAAACAGCAGTGTGTGGTGAGCAGGGGGAACCATGAGGCCGGCAGATGGCAGCGGTAGGCAAAGGTGGCCCCTGGAGAAGGTGGTCACATCCTGGCAGGAAGTCGTCAATGGAGCGGGGCATTTTCAGACAGGAGCAGAGGTTGGGCATGTGCCATACTGGTATTGCCTATGGAAGTTTTACCTTGAGAACTGGTGTAACGCTAGCCTAATCTTGATATTGGCCCAGGGAGGTTCCAGAGCTAATGGTTGAGAACTGAACCAGTAAGCAAAGGGGCCCAGAGCCAGACAAAGAAATCACAAAGAGAGACAGAAAATGAGCACAGCCTGTGCTGAGCTGGTAGCAGGCCTGCTGAGAGAGAACCCTGCTGACACCTGGCCCATGGGGTGCCTGCCCACTGTTGTTGAAATGGAATGTAAAGAGTAGTTAGGTTTCTTTTATGCTTTTTAAAGATCAACATTGAAGGTGTTATGCCTGGCTCCTTTTTTTTTTTTTTTTAAATAAATGTTTTATTGTGAATTATGTGATAGTTTACATGGGAGAACATTAGTTTTACATTCATTGTATCATATATC
>NW_006408585.1:14726082-14728763 GCF_000296735.1 Chrysochloris asiatica
TGGCCACCTTTACATTTCCAACCCTCACAATCAGTCCTGATAACAATTATTCACTATTGCATCACAAGAGACCCGTCTCTGGCTCCTTTTTTGAGGTTAAAAAAATCTTTTCTGTCTATAGTCAACCCTTCTATCAAACTTAAACTGAACACAGGTACTTAGTATAGTCTTTATCATCTGGTAGTTTATAATCTGATACTTTATTATCTGCCTTTCTTTCTCCTCACATTTGATCATGTTAATAGATCTGACTCTTCTAAACCAACATAAACAGACGTTTCCATTTGCTTCTAACTCACAGAGTAGAACAGCTCCATAGGGTTTCTAACTAAGGCTGTAATCTTTACAGAAACAGACTGCCTCATCTTTCTCCTCCAGAGTGGTTTATGGGTTCAAACCTCTGACCTTTCAGTTAGCAACTTCACCACCAGGGCTCCTCTGACCCCTATGCTTACTCCTTGATTATCTTTAGATTCCATTTTATCTTCACTTTTAGTTATCTCTTACCTGATTACACAATAATTTCTTAACTGGTTGCCTTGCCTCTTGCCATGTCTTACTCCAACCTGTTAGCGCCTGCAGGCATGGAACCCCTTTGCCATAAACAATTGGGGCCTTTGGCCCTGGTTCCTGAAAGCCAGACCACACCTGAGGTCAATGACCAGGGTTGATCCTGTCACTTAGGAGGCATGATGTAATAATCTATCATGGCCTTGAAGCAAGGCCAATAAAAGACCTTGGAATCCAGAGCTTCCTCTCTGGAGGGTAAGTGTGTTCCCTGGGGACATGGAAGCGAGCATCCAGACTCCTCTTGGGCCTTAAGCTAGTTGTTTGTATACCTTTTGAATGCTAGATTAAAGACAGTCTTTTCCATAGAGTTTGTGAGCCCTTCCAACAGGCTATAAGACTTAAGACAGGTACGGGCCAGTGTGCTCTGCTCTAGCCCTGTGTGAGTGGGAATGAGAGAAAGGGCTGTGCTAGTAGCTTGGATGTGAACTGACTAGGGAAGGAGAGCTGAGGTTTCTATAGGATGCAATTGGCATGTGGAGTGGGACTTAACATCCACCATATGTTTTGCATCAGAGGTGGATGATCTCAACCTCTTTAGACTGGTTTTGTAGAATTGGCATAGTCAGTAGGGTTTCTGATAGTATAAATCTATCCCTTGATGAAAATACTTAACTGCTTTTCCTATAAATATAAATCCATATTCTTTCTGTGGATGTAAGGTTTTGCTGTGCTTAAGTGTCTTGTCTGCATTTTGTATTATCTCCATTTGATCACGTGGGACATTGGTATTGGTTGGCTGGAGTGCATCGTTCCTGAAAACACCTCTCTGCCTTGTTCCCACACTAAAACCTAGAGGTGGAGGCACATGAAGACCTGTTTTGACCCTTGTCTGTTCTCTTTTAATTTTTGGTTTTACTCTCCTGCTTGTTATTGGTACTAGTGGTAGTAAGTTTCCCCTCCCTAGCAGTTGGAATCTACCACTTGCACCATGGGAGAAAGTAGAGGTTTTCTGCTCCTGTAAGATTTACAACCCTATACAAGGTCCCTATGGTTCAGAACCTACTTGACAGCACGTTGCTTTTTTAGAGTTTTGAACAATTAAGGGTGTATATATTGAAATTGGCAGCTGCTGAGTTCAGTGTTTAATTTTTTAAAAGTCCAGTTGGTTTAAATGTAATTTCAGTGATGTGCTTTCCCAAGCACACATGGCTCTTGCTAAAAAGTGTGATGTGTTGAATATAACATGTATTCATTTTTATTCTAAGTAGGAAATCAGAGCCCAGTTCAACAGAGGCCACTGATGAATGTCCCAAACAAGGAATCTGTGCCCAAATTGCTTGAAATACAGTTACACTGTATGTGAGTCCTGGTGTGGCAACGTAGGGTAAAGCGCTGGACTGCAAGGTTGGTTTGAACCAAAAGATAGGCAGTTCAGATTCACCAGCTGCTCCTGACAAATCCTGTACAGGGTCACTATGAGTCGAAGCCAACTCGAGGGCACTTAACAAGAACACTGTGTGACTCATTAGTGGTTTGGTGGTAGAGTTCACATCTCCCATGTGGGTGAGATCTGTGTTAGATTCCCACTCAGTGCTCCGCGTGCACAGCCACAGCCCCCCTGTCACTGCAGGCTTGCTAGTTGTTTACCATTTTTAGACTAAGATGGTTTGGTAAGAGAGACCTAGCTATCTCCTTTCCAAAAACCATTCTAAAAAATTGAATGAATTACAGTTGGTCTGATCTGCAACCATCATGGGGATGGGATGGCCCGGGACTGGGCAGCATTTTGTTCCATTGTGCTTGGGGTTTCCATGAGTTGAAGGTCAAGACGACAGCAACTAACAACAGTTATAAACCACATTTCTGTTAAAAAGTTTGTGTACATGGATGAAGGACTTTATGTGCTACATTGACTGAGAGGCTGTTAACTGAGTGAGGATTTTGCCTGACTTCTCATTTATCTGTCAGCAAGGAGTTGGCTAAGAGCATGCAGCTGTTAGAACCCTCAGGATTTGCTTCCGGGGAAGTCATATTTATACCATGTGATGGTTTTTTTCACTCCTATCTCCATGTCTAAGGAGCTCTGGTAGCGTAGTGGTTACGAATCAGGCTGCGAACCTTAAGGTCAGTGGTTCGAAACTACCAGCCACTCCGCGGGAGAAAGATGAGGC
>NW_006408585.1:14728863-14729460 GCF_000296735.1 Chrysochloris asiatica
CAGGGTCGCTATGGGTCGGCTCCGACTCGACGGCACTTAACAACAACAACATCTCCATGTCTATCTTTCCTAACCCACCCCCACCCCCACTCCCACCCCCACCCCCAACTACAATCAGCTGAACTTTTTGTGGATGGGGCCTTTGCAAATGAAGTAGCTTACAAAGAGATGTAGACGTTTCTCCTTTAGAACTGTGTGTTGGAAATTCCGACCACTGGTTTAATCCTAAAGTCCCTTTGGTGTTTCTTAACCTATTTTAGTGTGCCCACAAGATTCATCCTGGTATGGAAGGACAGTTGGTCTGGACTAGTATAGAGATAAGGTTCTAGTCATAACATCCCCACTAACTAATTACGATGCCAGTGAAGCCACTTGACTATTCTGTGTCTGTCTGTAGGGAAGGAAGTTGGATTGGGACTTGCATTGTTGCACCCAGGTCTCTGTAGCACTGGGGATCTTGTCAGTGTCTGACTGTGGAAGCTGACATATGAGGCCTTACAAGCACTGCCAGCTCCCCCAGCTGCTAGACGAGATGTTTACTCAGGAAACATTCAAGCCACGCAGATTGTTTCCCCAGTAACGGGTCTCTTCTTTCCT
>NW_006408585.1:14734695-14748523 GCF_000296735.1 Chrysochloris asiatica
ATGGCACCTAACAACAACAACAGCAATGATTTGTTCAGACCAAAACCCATTCAAAAGTCATACATTTGAATTTGGTGATGTCTTATACTAAAACATTTCTCCTTCTTTCATTCTCCTCATCTCTCCCCACGTCACCTAATAATATTGATTTATCATTTATCCTGTGAAATATTCTACTTTTGGGACTTGTCTGATTGTTGTTTTTCTTGTTTCATTTTCTTGGAAACTAGAAGCTACGCCTTAAAATAGATTGACTTCAGGACAAACATTTTTGACAGGAATGCTGTTTACTTCATAATAGTATCACAGCCAGGAGGCACAAAATATTTGAATCTTGAATATTTAAAGTTAAAGACTCCTAGTTGACTTTAAAAGTGATTTTTTACTGGATTTCTAGGATAAATTTCATAGAGATAAGTTTAAAAGCCTTTTTATTAGTTTGTAGATTTAACGGGATTCTCCTTTGCCCTGAAACAGTTTCAGTCTGATTCTCAAAAAGTAAAGGTCAAATGAGCATTAAATTACTGAATTTTCCCTCATAAAGCAAATGCATAGTTGGTTGAAAAAAAAAAAAAAAAAAAAAAAAAACCCACAGTATTTTGCTACTGATGTGCAGTTGAGTCTGGGCTCTAGCCGCTTGAGGGTACCTGGGTTGCTCCTTCTGTTCTGCTCACCTGGGTCTGCAGCATTGACCCTTTCCTCTCCTTTGGCTCCGAGTTTATGACTAGTTTACTCATCTTTTAACAAGTTGGGTTTGCTCTTTTCTTAGTATTCTTTGCTATAATTTGCTGTAGACCTTGTCATCTCATAACTTATTGCATTCCAACTGTAACATCTCCTGATTTGGAGTTCTGCCTCTGGGTCCTCCCTCTCCTGGTCATTTTCCTACAGCACTGGAACAGAATTCTGGTCTGGATGTGAGAAGATGGGAATCAGAATCCAGTTTACAAGCACTAGATGGCTCTTCTTGAGCAGACACATAATATGTTTCTGGATATATAGTTTCTCCATCTGTAAAATGGGAGGGATAACTGGTTTGACTCATGCAGAGCTGTTGCAGGTCTTGAAAGAGGTCATGAACTAAACGTAAAACTCTTTATTTGACAAACGCTCTAACAGAGTTGTTGTTGTTATGTGCCGTCGAGTCGGTTCCGACCCATAGCAACCCTGTACAGGGTTTCCGAGGGTGTAAATCTTTACGGGAGTAGAAAGCCTCATCTTTCTCCCATGGAGCAGCTGGTAGTTTCGAACCGCTGACCTTAAGGTTCGCAGCCCGATTCGTAACCACTATGCTACCATTAGGTACCTGGTTTTTGCTTAATGCATGCACATACCCAGCAGGCCATTATGTCTTTTGTTGGTTTCATCTCTGTATCTTATTTCATGTAGTACCTCTCTATCTCCCCTCCTTCCTCAGAAATTCTTATCCCTCAGTCCTGGGTTAGGTTCTTAAATCATTAGGAAAGCTGTAGTTTTTCCCTCTCCCAGCACATACTCTTTTACCTTTATGTAAACAATTGCCTTTGTGATCATTCTCCAACTATTTTTACACCTTGGTCTCTTATTTTAGTAAATCCTGTGTTTCATGAGGTCGCTGAGTCGGAATTGACTCTATGGTGCCTAACAACAAGAACATGAGTTGGAACTGACTTGAGGGCAACTCAAACCAGAAGTTCCATTAGCACATGATTTGAAGTATTTATGTCCTTTTATGAAACTTGGTCATGTTACCCTTGAACCTGTTTTCTAGTGGTTGATTTTAGGATCCAGCTGCTTTCTTGGGGGCGGACATTTTTCTACAGTGCGGGCACAACTTTTCTTATATGACTTCTTCCTTCCTTTATTTTTCACTGGAGGCTATGGCTCCTCCCTGCTTACATAGATCAAGTTGGCTTCAGCTTCTTTACCTGGCTTCCGTGTTCCAGCACCCTTAAATCTCATTCAGCCCTTTCCCAGTAAGTATGCAGATCTTGCAGTATTTCCCAGGATCGACCACCCTTGACGTGGTGACTGTAGTGAGGAGGGTTTATGGTAAGGAACTGTACTGACCACATCTGTGCTTTTTGACAGCTATATCAGGGACAACAGTGGGTCTGTTTTCAATCTTTAAGCACTGTCACCTCTCGAAAAGCCCATGCTTCTCACCTGGCTGATCATCAGAATCTTTTGGGTCTTTTAAAGACTTTGTTCTGGGCCATTCCCGCATCTGTGACCAGACTTTCTCAGGGTGGCTGGGGAAGCTGTATTTTCTAAATCTTCCTCTGATCAGCCATATTTGGCAAACGCTGTTCTGGAGGATGACCACTGATTCCTTAATCAAATGTCACTAACGGTGGTGACTTGCACAGCCTGCTTGTTGTTGTTAAGTGCCATGGAGTCAGTTCCGACTCATAGTGACCCTGTACAGGGTTTCTGATGCTGTAAATCTTTACAGGAGCAGAAAGCCTCATCTTTCTCCCATGGAACAGCTGGTAGTTTTGAACTGCTGAGCTTGAGGTTAGCAGCCCGATTCGTAACCACTATGCTATCAGAGCTCCACAGCCTGCTGGTACTTATTTGTTAGATAATATTACCAGTGGTTCCATAACATTCGTCTGTATGAAAGCTCCGGGTACATGTGAGTGTAGTTTGATAAGGGATATGCCTGTTAGAAGATTTGGAAGCAAATGGGCATTTTTCCAGACTGCTTTCTTTACAACTGCTAGAAAATAGACCCTGCTATCACGGTCTGTTTTGTTCATTCCACTTCAGTTTAGCAGCTGGTTTGTGAATGATATAAAAAAATGTCAAATTAAAAAAAACTTGCTTTGGAAAGTATATCTTTTACTTTCTTTCTTTTTTTTTTTGACTCCTCTCAAATATAGTCTATTTTGTTTCCTTAAATGACCTCTCTCAAGCTCTGATTTTGGCCCATTGGACCACTAGATATATTTTGGTAGTGTAGTGGTTACGAATTGGGCTGCAAACCTTAAGGTCAGCAGTTCAAAACTACCAGCTGTTCCGCAGGAAAAAGATGAGGCTTTCTGCTCCTGTAAAGATTTACAGCCTCGGAACGATAAGTCATGCAGGGTTGCTATGAGTTGGAACCGACTCCATGGCACATAACAACAACAACAACAGAGGTATATTCAGAGCAGTAAACCGAGACCAGAACAAGAGGTCTCTGGCTCAGACAAAACCTTGAAAGCTAATCATGTATATGATTGACAGCTTTCACTTTTATTCATTAATAAATCTGAATTGTTTAGGATAGATGCTCTCCCTTATCTCAAAATAAAAGCCACTACCATGAACATCACACAAGCTGAGGGTAAACATGTGGTAACTTGAGTGATGGAGAAGGTAATTGAAAAAACAAAACAAAACAAAAAAACTTTTGTGGCCCATATACTATCTTAGCATTTTCCATGCAAAACAAACAAACAAACAACAAACAAAACAACTGAGCTTCCGGTGGGAGTAACTGTCAATTTCTAATACCGCTAGGGTTGTGCAAGCCAAGAGCCTGGGAGTCAGGGTAGGCTCCTCCCTAAACCTGTATGCCTGTGAAGATGCAGAAGCTCTGGCCACAAATTCGAACAAAGCTTGCTCTAGAATTCTGGTCCCTGGTGTCTTAATTTATTCCTCTTACTTTAATTGTCTTAATTCTTAAACCACTGCAGATGTGGTTCCCTTCTGAGTCAGTTAAGTAATTGTGTCAGGGTGGAGGGATTATACGTGTTTTCGTTCTTTCATTTCAGCACTTTCATATTTTATAAATAAACTACATTGGACATTACTGTTGGAAACGGAAAAACTGATATTTAGTAAAGGAGACTTTATATGACAAAACTTGTCCTCTTACCAATAAATTCAGTGTTCATGAGGAGGCTGGCTGAGAGGGTAAGAGTACGTTCCTAGTACTGTCTTTGCTAACACGCTAACATGCTTGTCAAGACTACTCTGAAGGCATCTCTCCCAAAGCAAAACAAACCACTGCCATTGAGGCAGTTCTAATCCCTATTGGACTGAGTAGGGCTTCCGAAACTGTAAATGTGTACCACCGCAGGCGCCTCATCTTTCTCCCGCGGAGCTGCTGGTGGGTTTGAAGCTCTGACCTTATGGTTAGCATCCAAGCGCTTAACCTACCGTGCCACCAGGGCTCCTTTGAAGGCAGCCAATATTTTCTTTTAATAGCCTTGGCTGTATTTCATCTGCTTACGAGCCGTATGTGAATTTACCTCTGCCAAGGATGACTAGGATGAAAATGTCCAAAATAAACAAACATGTACTTTCTTTGCAATACGCTGGAGCTTTCCTACTGACAGACTTGCGATTTATGAAATAAATTCATGGAGCGTGTCAGAGCTGTATGTCGGCTGCTCCAACAGATGGTGTGACTGGTTGTCTGCACTCATCTTTGTTTCTGCCATCATGTCAGTCTGGGGAATGTTTGGGTCCATGCTTATGTTGGCCAAGTTAGTTCCGTCATGTTAAGCGCAAAAAGCTGCAAATATTTTAAGTGCTAAAAAGAGGTGTATCATCATAAAGGGAATGAAAGCAGAGATGTGTGTGTATGTGTGTATATATGCTGTAGTTGTTAAAAGTGCTGTTGAGTCTGTTACAACCATAGCGACCCTGGGTAGAGTTTACAAGGAGCAGCTGGTGAGCTTGAACCATTGACCCACAGCGCCACACCAGGACTCTATGTTGTTGTTGTTGTTAAGTACCGTGGAGTTGGTTCCAACGCATAGTGACCCTACACAGGGTTTCCAAGGCTGTAAATCTTTACGGGAGCAGATCGCCTCATCTTTCTCCTGCAGAACAGCTGGTAGTTTTGAACTGCCGACCTTGAGGTTAGCAGTCCGATTTGTAACCACTACGCTACCAGAGCTCCTTATATTTGTTGTTGTTTTTAAGTGCCATTGAATCGGTTCCGACCCATAGCGACCTTGTATAGGGTTTCTGAGGAGCAGCTGGTGAGCATGAACCACCAACCTTGCAGTTCAAACAGATTTTGCAGTCTGACACATTAACCTTCAGTGCCACACCAGGACTCTCTCTATATATATATGTAGTTTTTTCTTAACCCATTTAAATTTGTTTTAACATTATGTTTGTGCATAGGACTGATTTTTCAAGCAGAAGATCAAAAGCAAATTTTTTAATGCCACAGCAGCTAACTACAGCAAGGCAAGAAGCCTTTGTTTGAGTTGCAGAATATGATTTAAGGAGGGTTTTTTTATTTTAAGTTTTAATTGTGAATTGAGTGACAGTTTACATAGGAGAACATCAGTTTTACACTCATCCTATCGTATTTCATTTCCTTGCAATGAATACAATCTAGGGAGATTTTTGAGACGAGTTTGAAGTGCTTCATGAAACAGAGTTTCTCGTGTTAGTCTCCTTTACTCCCAGCCCTTATACCCAAAAGTAACCCCTTTCTTGGTTCCCTCCAACCTCTACCTCCCCTGCTACCCTGAGGAAAACAGCAAAAACTACCTGCAGGTATATGAACAGCTCAGTTTAAAAAAATATCTTTTTATTAATGAAATGTGTCATATGCATAAGAAAAGTATAAAGAATCCATTTTAAGCAATCTTAATGTGATGGAACTTCAAAAAGAATTGTGGAAAATGGAATTAAGTGAGAATGTAATTTTTGCACGAACTTTTTGAAGCCCCCCTCTCCCCCTTGTATTTTACTATAATGTTCCTGCTGTTGTTGTTGGATGCCGTCAGGTCAGTTCCACCTCACAGCAGCCCTATGCCCACCACAGTGACACACTGCCCGGTCCTGTGCCATCCTCACAATTGTTACACTGAGTGCATTGCTATTACCACTGTGCTAATCCATCTCATTGGGGGTCTTCCTGGTTTTTTTCGTGGACCCTTCACTTCATCAAGCATAATGTTCTTCTCCAGGGACTGATCCCACCTGATAATATATCCCAAGTCTGAGAGATGAAGTCTGACCATCCTGGCTTCTAAGGAGCATTCTGGCTGTAGTTCTTCCAATACACATTTGTTTGTTCTTCTGCCAGTCCATGGGACTTTGAGCATTCTTCTCCAACACCAACTTTTAGCATTCTTCTCAAATGCATCAACTCTTCTATCGTCTCCCTTATTCATTGCCCAACTTTCACTAGTGTATGTTGTTGTTCTTGTTAACTGTTGTCAAATCGGTTCAGTCTCATAGTGACCCTGTATAGGGTTCCTGAGGCTGTAAATCTTCATATTTCTCCTGCAGAGCAACTGGTAGATTTAAACTACTGACCCTGTGGTTAGCAGCCCAGCTCATAATCCACTACGCTTCCAGGGCTCTATGCAGCTGTTAATAGTAATTTTATCGATTATATGATGAAACCATTTTTTCTTGGTCCACACACTGAGTAAAGATTACAATGCAGAGGCAGTGTTACATGTGTGCACAGGTGGGCATACATTAAATCTACAGAGACTCCAAAACAAAAACATTTAAAGGATATCTATCATGGGAATCTGAATCATTTCAGGGAAGGGGGAGATTTTCAAGGTTTCTACAAGCAAAGGGGGGAAGTATTTCAGTTTCTGAAAACACAAGTCTTTTATAACTTTGTCCATTACAAATCTCTTCCACCCCATGTGCCGCATGCAAGCCACATGCACCCTAAAACACAACAAAACCTGTTGTCATTGTGTCAATTCCCACTCACAATACTAACTCATAGGGTTTCTGAGACTGTTGTCTTCACAAGAGTACATTGATCCATCTTTCTCCAGCAGAGCAGCTGGGCGTTAGAACTCTTAAGTGCTAGCCAATGCCTGGTACTAAAACCTGGTTCTCTGGTTCTCAATAGTGAGATTCTCTTCTTGTACATCTTGGATGATCTAAAGTTCCAGGCATCTTTCAGGGACTATGGGAGGCTATTGAAGATATCATGACTTGGGTCAGGTAGACTTTAGGCCTCAAACTGACACTGTGCTCTTGAACACTTTATAGAGAGGTCTTATGCAGTAGATTTGCCTATTTTAATACATCGTTTGATTTCTTGACTGCTGCTTCCCTGAGTGTTGATAGTGAATCCAAGCAAAATGAAATATTTGAAAACTTCAGTCTTTTTATCATTTATCATGACTTTATTTACTGGTCCAGTGATGAGGAGTTTTATTTTCCTACATTGAGGTACAACCCGTACTGTAGTCCTTGATCTTCATCAGTAAGTATTTTAAGTCCTCTTTGCTTTTAGCAATCAAGGTTGTATCATCTGCATATCGCTGGTTGTTGAATGAGTCTTCCTCCAATTCTGATGTCACAGTTTTCTTCTTCATATAATCCAGTGTTTTGGATTATTTGCTCAACAGACAGATTGGATAATCGTTAAAGAACACAACCCTGGTGCACCTCTTTCCTGATTTTAAGCCATTAGCTTTTAAAAATACAACTATATCTTATGGTCCTATCTCTGATACTGTTACCTTCCCTTCACGGAAATAATCACTACCCTGAATTTGGTGTCTCTTACTCTTCATGCATATTTTAATACTTTTATTATATGTGTATAATAATATTCACAAATATTGTTTCTACCTAATCTAAATGAATCATATCATACACTTGGTACTTGTGCTTTTCATTATAGATTGTTTCAAGGACTCATATATGCAGTTCAAATTCACTCACTTTCACTGATGGTTTTTATTTTATTTTGTGACCGTATCCAAACTATGCAATCATTCTTTTGATGCACACTCAAGTTTCCAATTTTGCTATTTTCATCAATGCTTCAGTGAGAATTCTGTGTGTCCTTGGTCCACATGAGTTCCTTTAGAGTCCTTTCACTTTAAAATCTATTTTAAGGAAGTAAATCACAGGGTGAAGACTGACATTAATTGGCTAAGCATGGAAGAGCAATGTGTAACTGGCTCTGCACATGGCATATAGGGCACAGTGTAGAAACTCCAAAGCCTTAAGATACAAGGTTTACTCCAGGAACTTAAAACCCAGTGGGGTTTGGGAGGTGAGCGCAAATGAAATAAGTAAAGGGGACCCTGGGGACTCAGTGGGTTAAGGGTCTGGCTACCAAACAAAAGGTTGCTGGTTTGAACCTACCAATTGCTCTGAGGGAGAAAGATGAAGCTATGGAGTCCTGGTCACTGATTCAGACCCACCAGCTGCTCCTCAGAAACTCTATACTGGGTTGTTATGAGTCAGAGCCAACAACATCTGCTTTCATATAGATTTACCGTCTCAAAAACCTATCTATACAGGGTCCCTTATTATGAGTCAAAATGGACTGGATGTCAGTAGGTGGGTGGGTGAGTATACACATAGAGGCAGCTTTGGTGTTGGATGGAACTCTGACGGATTAGGGTAGCGATTCAAACTTTTCCCCTCCAAATCAGGGTTGGGAGTATCTTTGTTAGCACTTTTGAGTTAATTTCATTCCAGACAAGAGCAAAGAAACTTGATGATACCTTTAGGTGTCAGTTTGCCCCTGTGTCCCTGCCCCTCTCTCTTTTCTAATTCTAAAGGCAGGAGGTAGATCCTGTCAGGTCTTTTCTGATGGGTAAACTCAATATGCTGAGTGGTTTTCTCTTGCCTTTGTGTGTGTGTGTGTGTGTGAAATACCAAAAAGTTTGGTATTTTAGTCATTTTTAAGTGTGCAATTCAGTGACATTGTTAGAGAAAGATCTAACCAGAAGAGAGACAGAATAAAGACTGGACAAACAATTCTTTTGTTTCCAATTGCAAAGCACAGTGCAGGAAATGAAACTCAGTAAAACACTTACTTTTTAGTGAATAACAGGAATTACTTTGCCCTGTTGAGCCCGCAAAACTTGACAGATGCAGAAGTCCACAGACCACGAGCTCTGTCCACACAGAATGGAATGTAACTAATACAAGGGGCAGGCGCTTATTTAGCCAGCTGGTAATTTCAGTAGAGTGCTTTAGAGGCAGACCTGGGTCTCGAATCAGGGTCTTGGATGTGGTGGGTGTATGTGAGGAATGAGTACCCAACTGGAGAAATGAGGAGCCAGGAAGCAAACATGTGAAATGACAAGATGTCAACAATTCCAGGAACCTGCTAAGACTACTCCTGCATGTTCCCCTGATAAAATCCCTAAGGCTGTGAGTTTGGGGAGATACTTTCTGTTTGTGGCAAGTCTGCCCTGAAGGTTTCTGTTCTTAAATAAACCCTTGCTGTTCTACTTCATGACTTTCTAGTCATTTGTAGTCCATCCCGGTAACAGGGCTAATTACATTCTTTTTCGATTGTTTTTTAACACAGTCCTCCCAGGAAGATGCATCAGGTGTGAAATTCCAGCTTCCTTGGAGAACTTTAATTTTTTGTGCGGTTTACCAACCACCACCCTGTTGTTAAATCCCATCTAGTCAGTTCTGACTCCTGACCACTCTGTATAGGGTTGCTGAGGAGCAGTTGATAAGTTTGAACCACAGACCTTGTGGTTCACAGTCCAGTGCTTGTCCTATAGCTCCACAACAGAAGTCCTAAATACCCTTGTTGTTTTTGTTAAGTGCCATTGAGTCAGTTTTGATTCATAGTGACCCTATGTAGAGTTTCCAAGGAGCAGCTGGTGAGGTTAAACCATTGACCTTGTGGTTTGAACAGACCTTGCAGCCCAGTGCATTATCCTGCTGTGCCACACCAGGACTCCCAACAACATTCCTCGATCACCACCCATTCAAAAGAAACTCTATTGGATAGAATTTTCCTTTTGGTGGAATCCCTCCCAAGAATTTCCTTTCTTTTCTCCTCCAACAAACTTAAAACCAAAACTAAAATCAACTCATAGTGACCCTGTCTAGGGTTTCTGAGACAGTAAATCTTTATGGGAGCAGAAAGTCTCAGCTTTTCTCCCATGGGACAGCTCGGCTGGTGGGTTCGAAGTTGCCAGCCTTGCAGTTAGCAGTCCAGTGCTTATTCTACAGTGCCACTCGGGCATCTTCCTGCAAACATAGGCCCGTGTTTATCCTTAAAAAATATAGCTATATATTTAAGTAGGAGCTTTTTGAAAATATGAAGAGTATGACAAAACATGGACTGCCTTCTCAAATGTGGTTCTCAGGCTTACCCCAGACCTGTTGAGTCAGAAGTTCCTGAGGTGTGGCCTAGTAATTTGTGTTTTTTAAAATAAAATTAACTTGTATGAACAGTTTTATGTTTACATAAATATTACTTTAAAAAAATTTCAGGGAGTTCCAATGTATTCCCCTCTTCCTTGCATACTGTTCCTCTATTATTAACTTGCATTTCTGTTGTATAGTTGCCACAATTGGTAAACCAGTATGGATGCATTATTATTAACTGAAGTTCTCATTTACATTAAGGTTCATGCTTTGTGTTGTCTAAGTCTCTGGGTTTTGGCCAATGCCAATGTCATGTGTCTGGTGTGATGCTGTAGGCTAATGCATCAGACTGCAAAGTCTTAAACAACTGCAAGGTCAGTTGTTTAACCTTACCAGCTGCTCTTTGGAAACCCTATACAGGGTCGCTATGGGTCGGAATCTACTTGAAAGCAGTTAACAACAGCAACGTCATGTGTCTACCATTACAGCAGGCTATAGAACGGTTTCACTGCTCTAAAGATGCTCTGTGCACTACTTATTTATCCCTTCCCCACTCCTCCTCAACATCTGGCCACCATTGGTCTTTTTATGGCCTTTTCCAGAATGTCATATAGTTGGAATCATATGGCATGAAGCATTTTTGGACAGGCTTCTTTCACTTAGTAATTTGCATTTAAAGTTCTTCCTAACTTTTCATGGCTTGATGGCTCATGCAATTTGTGTTTTAACAAGTCTTCCAGGGGAGCCTGAGATTCAAAAGATGCTTAAATAGATACTTGGGGTTATGATGGTGCAGTGGGCTAAGTGTTGGGCTGCTAAACAAAAAGTTAGTGGTTCAAACCCACCATGGAGAAAGATGAGGCAGTTTGCTCCTATAAGGAGCAGTTTTCCTCAGTTTTGTAACTTTGCTATCTGTCAGAGCTGACTCTATGGCAGTGAGTTACTTGCCCTTCAGGAAGGAGTCTTGGCAGACTAAAGGCTTGAGTAAGGCAGTGAGCAGTGTTAGTTGTTGTCATTGCTTACTTACTAATGACACAAAAATGGTGTTCCTTAGAACTGACAATGTGTGGAGTGCTTTTGGGCAAGCCTTCAACTTTTGGAGGTTGCTTTGTTTTCTTTTGCTGGTTATGACCACCAGTAGGAAATAGAGCGCAGTAAATCCTTGTTTCCAGGGTTACCTTCTGCCGGCTGATAACGGGCAGGATATTAAAACAATCTGATAGTGTTTTGTGCTTATTAGCCACAGATGGTAGCTTTCAGATATGTTGGAGCACAACGTAAATAACTATTGCAGTACAACGTCATTATTGGATTAACTATAAAATGGTAAAGTTTATGGTCTGGGTTCATTTTGATGAAATAGAGTATAGGTAACATATACATATTACTGTTCCATTATCACATAAAGCAGAGTCCTGCTGTGGCATTGTAGGATAAGCACTGGACCAAAAGGTCAGTTTGAACTGCAAGGTCAGCCGTTCAAACCCACCATTTGCTCCTCAGAAACCCTATACAGGGTTGCAGTGAGTCACAACTGACATGAGACAGCAACCTCACATAAAGGGTTGTGCCATATGAGCGTCATTTGTTTCTGTGTTTGTTTAATTTTATTTGAGTCTGTAAAGAATTTACATGATTTGAGTCAAAGTTACATAACGTATTGTATTCAAAGATGTCTCACTTTTACCTGTATCCCTTCTATTCCTGCTCTCTTTGTCCCATGTAACCCATTGCCAGTGAGTCAGTTTTAGCTCTGTGATCCTGTAAGGCCGAGTATAACTCCATAGGGTTTCCAAGATTGTAAATCTTTACAGGAAGCTGACTGCCACATCTTTCTCCCACAGAGCACTTGGTAGGCTTGAACCACCGACCTTTGAGTTAGCCACCAAGGGCTTTAACCATTACACCATTGGGGATCCTTTGTCCTTTATAGGCAGCCATTTTTATTAGCTTATTAATTTATCCTTCCAGCATTTCTTTTTACAGATAGCATATATATGTATGTGTGCATGTTCATACCACCCCCATCAGCTTCGTTAAGGTTAATGTAATAAAATTCATGAATTTTAAATGTACACATTCAGTTCTGACAAATATATGCAGTTGCATAACCAGTACTACAATCAAGAAATAGACCAATCTCCATCATCCCCCCAAAGTTTTTTCCTCATGCTGCGAATCCCTTTTCCCGCTTGCTTGGTTCCTGGTAGCCACCCATCTGTTTTCTGTCACTATTCTAAAGCCTTTTCTAAAATCGCATGTGGTGAGTAGTCCTTTTGTATTTAGCTTCTTTTACTTATCATACTTCGGAGATTCAGTAGTTCATTTAATGTTATTGCTGAGTGGTGGTGGTGGTGGTGGTAGTGGTTGTGTGTTGTTGAGTAGGTTCCGACTCATAGCGACCCTGGATAGGGTTTCCAAGGCTATCAATCTTTAGGGAAGTAGAAAGCCTCAGGTTTCTTCTGTGGAGCGTCTGGTAGATTCGAACTGTTGAGCTTGTAGTTAGCAACTGAACTCATCACCCACTACACTACCAGGGCTCCTTTTATTGCTGAGTTGTTGTTATTGTTAAGTGCCATTGAGTCGGTTCTGACTCAGCAACCCTGTGTAGGGTTTCCAGGGAGCAGCTGATGGGTTTGAACTGCCAGCCTTGTGATTTACAGTCCAGTGCTGATCCTACAGCACCCCACCAGAAGTCCTTATTGCTGAGTTGTTGTTAAGTGCTGTTGAGTAAGCTCCAACTCACAGAGACGCGATGTAGGGTTTCCGAGGAGTAACTGGTGAGCTTGAAAAGCTGACTTTGTAGTTCATACCTACCTTATAATCCTGCACATTAACCCACATCTCCATACCAGGACTTCCGACCCATAGCGACCCTGTATAGGGCTCCCAAGGGGTGACCTTGAACCACCTTGACCTCGCAGTTGTTTAAAACTTTGCAGTCTGATGCATTAGTCCACAGCACCACACCAGGACTCTGTATTGCTCAGTGGTACTCCATTATTTCCACCACTCATCTGTCAGTTTGTCGTACTGCGATGGCTTGTGAGTTGCTGTGATTCTGAAAGCTATGCCACTGGTATTTTAAAAACCAGCAGGGTCACCCATGGTGGACAGGTTTCAGATGAACTTCCAGATGAAGACAGACTAGGAAGAAAGAGTGACGAACGACTTCCAAATACTTAGTCACTGAACACCTTATGAATAGCAGAGAAACACTGTTAGATACAGGGCTGAAAAATGAGCCCCTCAGGTTGGAAGGCACTCAAAATGCAACTGGGGAAGAGCTGCCTCCTCAAAGTAGTGTTGACCGTGATGATGCAAATGGAATAAAGCACATGGGAGAAAAGCCCGCGGGACCTTCATTTGCTGTTGGGCACAACTCAAAATAAAGAAAAACAGCTGTAAACATCCACTGAAAATCAGAACATTGAATGTACAAAGTATGGGAAATTTAGAAGTTGTCAATTCTGGGAAAATTAGACGTTGTCAAAAATGAAATGGAATGCATAAACATCGATATCTTAGGCATTAGTGAGCTGAAGTGGACTGGTTTTGGCCATTTTGAATGTGATAACTACATGGTTTACTATGCCAGGAATGACAAATTGAAGAGGAATGGTGTTGCATTCATTGTCAAAAAGAACATATCCAGATCAGTCAGGAGGTACAACAGTGTCTGTGATAGGATAATATCATGAGCCTACAGAGAAGCCCAGTTAATACCACTATTATTCAAATTTACTCACTAATCACTAAAGCCAGTGAGGATGAAATA
>NW_006408585.1:14752938-14781432 GCF_000296735.1 Chrysochloris asiatica
TGGCAACTGTGGTGAGGTTGGCCCAGGATCAGGCAGTGTTTCATTCTGCTGTGTATAGGTCTCTATGGGTCGGTACCGACTTGATGGAACCTAACAAGTACAACAACTCCTTTATTTGAATGTTCCAGTGGATGAATGTTATACTTTCGCTTTTTAAAAATTATTGTTATTATTAAATAATTTTAGACTTATGAAAGAATTACCAAGACAGTACTCTTTTCGTATAGATTTCTTCCAGCTCCCCTAATGCTATCTCAAAAAATTATAATTCTCAAAATTTAAGAAATTAACATTGGTACAATACTATTAACTACCCTTTAAATTTTATCTGGATTGTGGGCTTTTCATTAAATTTGTTATATATCTCTTCCGATTTGAGACAGTTCTGTGGTCTTTCCACATTTTTCATGACCTTGATGCTTTAGAAGCGTACTTGTTAAGTGGTTGTTGACTGTGTTTCAGTTGGTCTTGTCTTATGACTAGATGTGGTTATAGATTGTAGGGAAGAATACCACTGAGATGATGTACCAGTCTCATTGTAGCACCAAGAGCTACATGATAATCTGTCTTATTGCAGGTGATGCTAAGCTTGGTCTCTTGGTTAAGTGAGAATCGGCTAGATTTCTCCATTGTAAAGTTACTATGTTTTCCTTTCTGTACTCCATTTTTAGATGTAAATTGTTAAGTGCCGTCGAGTTGGTTCTGGCTCTTACAACCCAGTACAGGATTTCCAGGGAGCAGCTGGTAAAGTTTGAACCGCTGACCTTGTGGTTCAAACCGACCTTTGGCTCAGTGCTTTATCCCATGGCACCTGCTTCTTAAATTCATATGTTTATCAGTGTGCGCGGGACACAAAGCTTAGTAACTCCCTCTTCAAAATAATAACAACTCCCTGAGTCTTCAAAATAATTGCAATAACAGCAAACATGTAATAGCAGCATCTGCCACTTACTCTTCTATGTTGTTGTTTAGTGTTGTCAACTCATAGCGACTCCGTATATGGTTTCCAAGGAGCAGCTGGTGGGTTCGAACCACTGACTTTGTGGTTAGCAGTCCAATTCTTATCCCACAGCGCTGTGCCAGGGTAGATTTAAACACCTATGAATTGACTTCTTTAGTCCTCATGCTACCGCTGTAAAGCAGGCACTTGGTTCATGCCTATTTTGAAGCCAAAGAGATTGAGGTGCAGTGTGACTTGCCCCCAAGCTCCAACAGCTAGTAAGTGATGGAGCCAGATCCTAATTTAACACTTCAAGGGCCAGCTGTTAACAAGTCGTATGGTTGTTTTCATAGTTTAGGGTAGGGTGCTCTCATTATTGGCCAGAGAAGACAGATGAATATGCCTCCTACATTTGATGGTTCCCTCTTAATAAAAGTTAACAAAACAAAAACCTTCCATGAAGATTTATTGTGTGACTGCAGATTTTAATAAACTAATATAACAATAACATTACATTCATATCTTGGAGAAAAGTCCAGAATACTTTGGGAGCACCAAGGATATACTTGTAGACTGCTTAAAAAATACGGCAGGATGTTAGGGCAGAGTATTCAGACTGGAAGCTGCTTTAGGAGAAGGAGTGTATACGTACAGAACAGCGCTGAGCTGTTTCCTCCCTGGATTTTATCAGCTCCTTCTCTCAGTCGTATCTGTGCTCCTCTATGTGTCTAAGCCTCACACGATTACCTCAGAAGGCTGATAACTTTCCTACTACGCAGTCATATGTGTCTTTGAATAGCCTGACTCAGGTCAAATGATGACTCAGTATATGTGAATCCCTATTCTCGTAGCAACAGAGCCACTGAAGAGCAGGCAGTGTGGGTGGACATTTGTACATCTTCCCTGTGACTCACTCGACAGCCTACCTTTCAGAGGGAAGTAGGTGTAGGCGGCTGCAAAGCTCTATTTAATTTTTTCCTTTTCATGTCTCATCAGACTCTGCGGATTGGGTATCCCCAAATCTTTGAAATCACACACTTAGAGATCTTGACTATATCCCATGTGTCAAGCTGTCAAGGCATCGGTGCAGTTTCAGTAAACAAAACCTTTATATTTTTAAAAAATCATTGTATTTTATCATTTAATGTTTTATTGTGATAAAATACACATAATAAAACAGTTGTCATTGTAACCATTTTTGCATGCAATCAGTGACATTAACTGCATTCACCATGTTGCTCAACTAGCATTACTATCCATTTCCTTTTTTTTTTTTCATTAATTTTAACAGCGACTCAGTGAACTACCCCCTTTCCTCCACTCACCCATTCCTAGTAACTACTGATAAACTTTGGTTTGTGTAAATGGAATCATACAGTATTTGTCCACTGGTGTCTGACTTATTTCACTTAGTATAATGTTTTTAAGGTTCATTCATGTATCAGAACTTAATTCTTCTCTGTGGCTGAATAGTATTTCATTGTATGTATATACCACATTTTGTTTATTCATTTGTTTGATGGAGACTTGGACTATTTGTACTTTTTGGCTATTGTGAATATTACTGTAATGAACAATTCTTTGGGTATATATATACCTACGAGTGAAGTCCTGGTGTGTAGCACTGTAGGATAAGCACTGGACTGCTAACCACAAGGTTAGTGGTGCAAACCTACCAGCTGTTCCTTTGAAACCCTATACAGGGTCGCCATGAGTCAGAACCCGACTTGAAGACACTTAACAACAACCTAGTTGTGGAATTGCTGGATTATGTAGTAATTCTATGTTCAACTTTTTGAGGAACCACCCAACTGTTTTCCAACAATATAAGGGGGCTTCAAAAAGCTCAATTGAAAAATTCTGTTATCTTTTAGTTCCATTTTCCCTTGAGCATTTTGAAGTCCCCTTGTAGGTAAGGGTTTCCTTTTCTCCACTTCCTCACCAATATTGTTTTTCCTGTTTCTGATAATAGTCATTCTTGTGGTTTTGAATTACATTTCGCTATGAGTCAGAACTGACTTGACAGCACTTAACAACAACATTGAGTATCTTCTTATGTGCTTATTGGCCATTTGTACAACTTCTTTGATGAAATGTCTACTCAAGTTCTTTGACCATTTTTAAAAATTAGGTTGTTTGTCCTTTTGCTGCTGAGTTGACCAACAAAATTTGTGCTTTTCAATGTCTGTTGTATGCCTGGCCATCTGTGCCAGCATCCTCAACTTAAACAAGTCATTGCTTGTCACTAAGCGTCTACCTAGACAGGTGTATGCATAGAAACTGAAGGCTTTATCTCTCTTAGGAAGGGAGGAAGGTGACTGTTAGGAATAACATTGGTACTTGCATACAATAATGGGAAACAGAAGAGTAGGAAATGATTGTCACTGCTTGTCACTAAGCGTCTACCTAGACAGGTATGTACATAGAAACTGAAGGCTTTATCTCTCTTAGGAAGGGAGGAAGGTGACTGTTAGGAATAACATTGGTACTTGCATACAATAATGGGAAACAGAAGAGTAGGAAATGATGTGAGGAGGTCAAGTTTACAGGTGTCTGTATCTACTCTCAAAAGTAAGATTCGATTTTTTCTCAGGTTTTCCTGCACATCCATAGTATAAGAAAATCTAAAGAAGTGGCCCATTTTCTACTACACAGAAATAATCACGGTTTGATTTTGGCAGAATCAATCTATCAGTCAGTCTCTCTTTCATACTACAAATACATTTATAATCCTTCATTTTCACAAAACACTGTATTATAAGGATTTCCCTCATTGTTTAAAGAGAACACCTATGCTAATCTGAAACGAGAAAAAAATAACTTGTTTTAATTTGTGCTTCTTTAATAGTTGAGTGAGGATTAGCATTCTTTCATATGGTGATTGTCTATTTATATTTATTCCTAGAGATTGTTAGCTTTCCTGCTGTGCATCTCTCTGTAAAGTTGGTATTAAAGCAAGCCTCTGCTTTCAGATGTCTTAAACGATGCTATATTTGATGAAGATCATGATGAGATGGTGATTGTGAAAGACATAGACATGTTTTCTATGTGTGAACATCATCTTGTTCCGTTCATTGGAAAGGTAAGATTTTCTTTTTTGTTGTTGTTTCTTATCAGTTTTTGAAAGCATAATGAGAGCTTTAAAAATTAGTATAATTATCTTTAAAATAGCTGCTAATTCCCAATATTCTTGCTATTTAGAGTTAAATATATATAAATGAGACAACCTGACTAATCTGGTTTGAATTAAACAGAACAAAGTAGCAGAAGGTCCTCAGGGAAAGGTTTTCATATTAAATATCATGTTGATATGTTAAAATAATAAGGTTAACATGGCATTTTTTAGGTTAGTTACTTCAGGCTCTGAAAACCTTTTTCTTTGTTTGGCTGAATAATGTTTGAATCAAAATAATACCTACATATAGCGTGGCCTACTCAGTAATGATTTTCATAATTTCTTGTGGCACAGATTGTATATTAGGGCATTCAACTTATTTTCAGCCCTTTCTATAGTAGCAAAAATGACTTAAATGCTAACTTGATAATGTTTTCTAGTTTGTTGTAATTAAACATATCTTTTAGAACATGTAGGTTTAGGACAAAGAATTGCTAACTGCCTCCTTCCTCAAGTATCATAATTTTATTTTGTTTCTACTTTAAAAAATAATTTTCAAGCAGAAGACTTACAAGAAGTCGTGTTATGGTATACCAGTTGATCTTGATGTTCCTAAGACCATGGTCCTAGCCTCCAGCCCTCATGACTTCTTCCCTCAAGGTGTTTGGTTATGTCCATGATGCTTTTTAACAACCATGTCCCCTGTATTTGTTGTTGTTAAGTGCCGTAGAGTCGGTTCTGACTCATAGCGACCTTGAGTAGGGTTTCCAAAGAGAGACTGAGCAGTGTATAAGCTACAGCACTGTATTAGGACTCCTTGCCCCCTGTATGCTCTACTCCATTCATGGATGTATTTGCAGCAAAGGTCAATACACCTGCACACGTATCTCACGTCAGACCTCTATATTCCCGGGTATAGTCCCACTCTCCCTCCCACGCCCTTTCAGTCTGCGTGCCTGTCCAGGTAGATGTATATCTCTGAGGACAAAGCTCAGGAAGACTAGGAAAGGAGGAGGAAGGGAGCAGAAATCACAGCAGGTGAGATCAGTGATGGTATTGTCCTGTAGAGTGTGTCACTTCTGGATTTTTCCCATTGCATTCATGGTGTAAGTCATTCCTGTAACCCCTGGATGTCAGTCAGCTGGATGAGATCTAGAAGCTTTGTTGCTAATAAGGATGCTGTGGAGTTCCTGTGCCACCACATCCTGTTACCAGCCCCTACAGCTCATCCTATCGGAAGTGTTAGTGATACTGAAGCTGGGACAGCAGGGCTCAGGATTTTCAAGAAAGAAGGAACTTTTCAGTTTATCTCGGCCTTATATTTATGGTTGAGAAAATTAGGCCCAGAAAGCCTATGACTTGTCCAAAGGATTGTTGTTAAGTGCCATCAAATTGGTTCCAAAGGACAGAGGGAGAAATTAGTGATCTCTAACTGGAAGAGTCCTGGTGTTGTGCTGTGGGCTAATGCTCTAGATTGCAAAGTCAGTTTGATCCATAAGGTTGGCAGTTCAAGCTCACCAGCCTCTCCTTAGAAACCCTATACAGGGTTGCTGTGGGTCAGAACCGACTCAACGGCTCTCACTTAACAACAACTGCGGCTGGACTCCAGGAACCTGGTCCTGGACTTAGCCTCTCACCATTAGAGTCTATGCTATGATGATCTGTTTTTGTTCTTGCTAGCTTACTTTTTAAAATATATTGCTTATTGATGATTTTCTAAAATGGACACTAAGATGACTTAATTTGTTAAAGTAGACCATAACTAGTACAAACAATAAACACGTTATTGTTGTTGTTAAGTGCCATTGAGTTGGTTCTGACTCACAGCCACCCTGTGTAAGGTTTCCAAGTAGCGTGTGGTGAGTTTGAACCACTGACCTTGTAGATCGGACTCCAAACAAATTATAGCCCTGCATATAAGTATAAAGATTTCAGGTGCCACAGAAGTCTTTGGTTCTATGGGAAAGTTTTAATGCTCTCATTTTTTAAAATTTGAAATATTCAACTTTCAGGTGTTACTTTATTTTCTGCTGCTGACTGGCAGAATGTTGAAGTGAGGTTCTCAAGCTTGTAAATCTTACTAAAGGAGTAAGATTACTGCTGACTACTAGAGCAGTTGCGAAAGTGTATAGTAAATATGACATGAACAATTGAAACAAATGTGGGAAAACCATGATGCAATTGAGTGGATTTGATATTGGGCTATTGAATCACCTACAAATGATAATTTACCTTATTAACCTATTTAGGGAACAAAACTTAATACTTTCCTTAAAAAGAGGTAACATTTACCTATTAAATGTTAATTGATACTTTTAAGTATTATAGAAATGGCTTTGTTTTATAGTAGGTCCTGTATGAACTTAATTCAGAGGATCTAGCTTTTGTTGGATCATGGTGGTAGCTGTCAGGAATAGAGGGTTCACTAGCAGCTTAGAAATAGGACAACCAAGTGTGACAAAGGGCAGGGAGGCCTTCTGTGCCACAGGACTCTGTGGCGGGGCTTTTAAGGCCATTGTGATGGGTAGACTAGCAATATTTATATCTATCATTTCTGCCCTTCAAATGAGGCTCTCCTGGATACATTACAATGTTGCTATAGGATCATTTGCATTTTCTTGACTATTTCCCCTTAATAGAAAAAAGAATTTCAGATTTGTACCAAGAGTAGCATCACCAGGTAATATCATGACATGTTTTAAATTCATCATTTGATTAATAAACTCATGCCCACATATTTCCCTTTTTCTTCATTCATGTAATTAGAAAAAATGCTTAGATACATGTATAATTTTATAAATCTTAAAGTGTCAAGATGTTTTAAATATACATTTTCATTGTGATGAATTATATACAAGTGTTCCATGTTATTCCTGTGTTTCCTTATTCTGCCATCAAAAGAATATCGCGTTTTCACCTAGCTCCTGATTTCTCTCTCTTCTCTAAGGTCCATATTGGCTATCTTCCTAACAAGCAAGTCCTTGGCCTCAGTAAGCTTGCAAGGTAAGTATGACTGCACTGACTAGGAAAATAGGTTTATAGGACCTGGTAAGAATATCATTAGGATTTCTCTTTTCATTAGTATGGATCAAACTGGGAAGTCACATTGCTACTTCAAATATATAGACATAGAAGCAGAAGACTTAGGGCCTGAAACATAAATGTCCTTTTTGTCTCACTATCCTGTTGCCTGCCTCCACGCCCACCTCCCACCCCTTCTTCCATGACACAGTCTTGTAGTCTTAGTGCACATCTTTCTCTGCAGAGCCTTCCCTGACTGAAGAGAACTCAAGGTTACAGTTCGCCCAGTCTTCTTTTTAAGGGTAGTTAGTTAGCTAATCACTGAAGAATGCTATCATGTTTGCTAAGGTGGAGGGTCAGTGAAAAAGAGGAAGACCCCCAGCGAGATGAATTGACAAAGTGGCAGCATCAATAGGCTCAAGCGTGGTGACAATTGTGAGGTTGGCCCAGGAGCAGGCAGTGTTTCGTTCTGTTGGGCATAGGGTTGCTATGAGTTGGTACTGACTCGATGGCATCTAACAACAACAACAACAACAACAGGGAGCTCAAGGAGTCCTGGTGTGGTGCTGTGGGTTAATGCGCCAGACTACAATGCTGTTTGAACTGCAAGGTCCGCAGTTCAAGCTCTCCAGCTGCTCCTATACAGGGTTGGAAACCCTATACAGGGTTGCTATGGGTCGGAATGGATTCGACAGCACTTCACAACAACAACAGTTAGCTAATAGTGAAAGTCCTGGTGTGGCACTGTAGGATAAGCATTGGACCGCAAGCTCGATTTAAACCTTAAGGTCGGCAGTGCAAAGTTGTTTCAGAAACTCTATAAAGGTCACTATAAGTCAGAACCTACTCAACAGTGCCTAACAACAACAATAGCTGATAGTGAGGGGTGGGGGTTGGAATCATGGGAAGGAGTCTTCAGTGTTGGCAGGGACCTCCATTGGGTTCCTGTAGGCATCTCTCTAGCCCTGTAGGCCTGGTCAGTGAATGTCTGGGTTCTTTGCCTCTGCAGACACGTTGGCTTTTCTCAGCTCTACTCCAAAGCAAGGTTTTCGCTCCTCTCTCCTGTTTCTCTCTTTTCTGCTACAAGCTTCTTTTCCATTCTCTATTATGCCTTCAATTTTTTTCTTTTCTATAATTTCTATATTGGTTTAAGGAAGGAGAGGTGATATGCATATGTAATCACTTACATTTACCTAGAAACCAACTTGGGGATCAGTGTTTATATAATCCTGGTCAACATCCCCCACCCAAGATTTTATTGCGTATAATTTCTTTGTATGACCCTGTAGGGGAAGCACTTGACTGCTAATTGCAAAGCGTTGGTTCAAACCCACCAACCGCTCCTCAGAAACCCTATACAGGGTCGCTATAAGTCAGAACCAACTCAATGGTATTTACCAACTCTTTCTTTGTATATATTTAGTTTGTTTTTGTTGTTAATTTCTTTGTATAGATTTAGTATGTCTTCGAAGATTGGAAAGTATTGGTTGAGGTGTGTGTGTATATGTGTGTGCATGTGTTGAGAGAGAACAAAATGAAGGGACAGGCACTGGATTACAGTCAAGGGTCCCCCTACCCTTTCTTTAAATAAATCATGCTAAATTTGAATAACTTGATTGAGATTATAGTGATTAGACTGAAATAGGAACAAATTAATCTTTGTGACCAACTGGCTATTCTTTGGTTCTGATGTGGTCCTGCGCCCCTCCACGTATACACTGAGATTCAGCATGATTCTGAAAATAGTGGTCCAGATTCTTTTCAGTTCTCTGCTGGAATCTCAACAATATGGCAATCTGACCTCTAAGAATTGAGGAGGAAGTGAATAGAAGAGAGAAATTCAACTTTCCTGGTTCCCATCCTCATTCCTGTCTAGCACCTTCACCACCAGACAGGGCTATGTGGCACCATGAAAGGTTGATATTATTTTGTGGCTGTATTTGCAGTACTGGTGTCTCTCAGTGATCCTTACCCAGTGGCAGTGCCAAAGTGTGGCTGAGAAAAGGGTAGTGGTGGTGGAGGGGTCATTAATCCTGCTGGAATTTCTATTACCATCTCCTTCCCCAACAATTTACTCCCAAATAATCACAGTCTAGTTCATAGTTTTCATATCAACTGTGAATAAATGTTTTCACTAAAATATATTTTTCTTGCTGTTTGTTAACATACATCCTGAGTAAAACCAGGATGCATGTTAACAAACAGTAAGAATAAGTTTGCTTACTTTGCAAACAGCTTTAGGCCTAGTCTTGTGGTGCTCCCCTTTCTCGCAAGATTGCCAACCCTTTGCTTTCCTCATGTTGACTCTGGCGCTGCTGATGTCTGTGACAGACTGTCCATATGTGAAAGGTGTATTGGATAGTTTCCATGCTATAAAGAAGCTTGGCCTTAATGTAAAACCCTTCTCTAGAAGACCACAGAGTTCCTGGGTGGCACAAGTAATTAAGTGCTCACCTGCTGAGAGCTTGGCAGTTCACAGAGGCTCTCAGGAGGGAAACCTGAACAAACTAGCCATTAAAAATCCTATAGAAAAACCCTACAGTTAGTTCTGTGGCATACATGGGGTCACTATGAATTGGAATCAATGCCATAGCACCTTTTTATGTGTGTGCATGTGTGTGTGTAGAAGACTATGTTGTGTATACAATGGGTAAGGCTTTATGGGAAATGGATTGTAGAATATTCCAGTGATATCATGAAATAATTACTTTCGAGTGGAAGCATATACTTTTTGCCTTGAAGAAACAAAAGATTTCAAATAATTAAGCTTTTATGAAACAATACAAAGGATTTGATTATTGGGTTGGGAATTTGTCCTTTCACTAATAGGATTAAAACTTAAAACAAAAATGAACCAGTAAGCCAAAGAACTAGGTGTATGTCAGATAATTTGTTTAAAAAAAAAAAAAGAAGAAGAAAGGATCTATTAAATGAAGGAAGAATATTTAGCGGGCAAAGAGAAGAAATAAAAGCTGAACGTCTTGGCAAAACTTCAGTGTTCATTTTAATCTTGTATGTGAAGTTTGCTATATGCTTGACTTTAAATGAATGACCTTTCAGTGCCAGTGAAGTCAAATATCAAACAGCAGAGCTTTAAGCAACAAGAAAATGCCAGAAGTGAGTTGATCTGTTTTAACTTAGTAGAATTCTAGAGTAAAGCTAGCTTGAGTAGAAATTCCTTTTGTTGTTGAAAATCCATTTAACATGTATTGGTTTTCTTGCCTTAGAATAATGGAGCGAACATAATTAAATCTGGAATTTAGAATTGTAGAGCCTTGGGGAAGCCACAGTTAAGCTCCTTATTGAGCACCTACTGTGAAAGGGCACTCTGCCAGCTCCTCTGTCACCTCCAAAGAAGTAGGGCACAGCTGCTGCCCTCGGGGAGCCACCGCACAAGCAGCCAATGAGTGCTGGTTGGGAGCTCCCAGTTAAGAGGAGCCAAGATGGCTGCCACCTGACAGAGTTAAAGAGACCTACAGGTGGTGGGGGTAAGCAGAATTCTGAATGGTTGGGAAAGCCTCTCTGTTGTTGTTTTGTGCTATTGCATACATTCTGCCTTATAGTGACCCTGTAGACAGCGTCGAACTGCCCCACTAGGGTTTTCTAAGCTGTAGTCTTCACAGACATATGTTGTCAGGCCTTTTCTTCCTCTGAACAGTTAGCGTGTTTAAACCTTTGACCTTTCCGTGGTTCCCATCTGAGCGCATAACTTTTGCACCACATGGCTGTTCTGAGTATAATTAATGCATTGTTGTTAAGTGCTGTTGAATTGGTTCTGATCCATAGCGACCCTATATAAGGTTTCCAAGGAGCACCTAGCAAGTTTGAACCTCCATTCTTGTGGTTAGCAGTTCAGTGCTTATCCTACAGTACCACACCTTTGCATAAACACAGGTAAATAAGTAGATAGGAGCAAGGAGGCATATTTAGTGGATAGGGACTAGACTGAATGATGGGAAAAAGAGATTTAGCCAGGGGAGACTGGGAGATAGTAAGGAAGGTGGGCATTGACCACACAGGAAACAGAGACCCAACCCTGTCTATTATAATAGTATTCTTATCAACTATAACGGAGTCCTGGTATGGCACTGTGGGATAATGCGCTGGACTGCAAGGTCACTTTTAACTGCAAGGTCGGAGGTTCAAGGTCATCAGGTTCTCCTTGGAAATCCTATACAGGGTCACTGTGAGTCAGAACCAACTCAACGACACTTAACAACAACAATAATTCTTATCAGTTAAATTTCAAATACTAATGGATGATGAAGTAAGGGTTCTTCTTTCCTATTTTCAAAACTTTCCAAAGTTACAGCTGGAGATTTTTTACATTGTCATCCTGGAAAATGTATGCAAACACAAACATACAGCTTTTTAAAACTAGCAAAACAAACATATGGGAGAGCCAGTGTTTCTTTCTTTTCTTTTTTTTTTTTTCTGTTTTGTATTTGCCTTAATTAAAAATACTCTGCAACTCTTTCCACACCTTTCATTTCAAAAACTCCAAGTTCATTTTAATAACAACATAGTATTTTATTCATTTGCATAATTAACAAACCAATCTTTGGTAAAGATAAGTTTACTCCCTTTTTGAGACTGTTGCCAAAAAGGAAAAAATAAAATACTTGGGTGACTATATATTTTTACATATTATCTGCATATTTTATCTCGCCTGTAAAATAAATCCATAGCATAGAACATGGTGGGTTAAGGGTAGATACATTTTTGGTGTCACCCAGTTGCCCTCTGATGCGTATTAACAGCTAGTGTGTGTCACCACACTGAATTTAATCACATTTCTAATCTTTGCTGAACTGATCAATGAAGAATGTTATTTATTATTTTAAATTGCATTTATTTAATAGAATGAGATTTGGCCCTTATTAGAAAATGCCGGTTCCCAGACTTTGTTAATTTTCTCATTGGATTATTTGTCTTTGCAATCACAAATGAACTTTTCTAGCCTCATGTTTCTATTGAAATCATTGCTGTATCTGTAGTATAGTTTGGGGATGGACCCCACTGACTTTCTGTAGCTCCCACTACCAGGTTATCAGGCTGCCTTCTTGCTCTTCTTGCTGCTACTCTGCTGGTCTGCCTTCTGGGGTATCTGTGAGCCGCCTAACCCCCCCTCCTTGCCTCTAATCTCCAAATGAGGCCCCGTGCTAATAGGGTGTTTTCTTTTAAATTATGGATCTGATCATGCTGCTCCTTCTGTCTTACAAAGTCTAAGGATAAAGTGCAGACGCCTTACTTTTGCAGGCAAGTCCACTGATCTGGCCCCATGGGTTCCTGTTCATCCCATGCTCTTTGCTGTAGCCATACTCGAGAATTTGCAGCCTGGGTTTGTCAGATCTAGTCGCGTTAATAAGAATTCAGCAAAAATACTTTTAACATTTTCAGGGGTTAAATGATACCATTCTTGGGTTCTTCCTGAAAAAGTGTCACCAGATTACTTTTCTGACTGTCAGACAGAAGAAAGAGGAAAGAAAGAATGCTATATAAAGTAAAAGAACAAACAGAGGACCTGGTACAGACTTGATGATATAAGATCAACAAATGAACTCTTTAAAGTTGTTAAAACCAGTATACAATGAGTACATTGTATGTACATGGCCCGTTTATATTTACAAAGAAAAAAAATCACAAAGCCAGGAAGAAGAAGCACAGTAAAACTTCTTAAAGGAGACAGTTTGGGTTCTTTTAGTTGAGGAAATTTGTGTAATAAAGCATCATGAATCTTTGTCACATTGATTTAAAATAGAAAATTTTAAATCTGAAATACATAAACTGACAAACCTGAAAGAAACGAGTGGGGAGCCTAATCACCTCTCAATCTTTGAATGCAATGAGCAAAAAGTCAATGGGGAGAGCAATCAAATATTGGCCCAAAGACAAGCTTAATTAAAAAAAAGAAGTTGAACAGGCTACATTGTCATTAAAAAAAAAAAAAAAAAGAACCTTAACATAAAATGATTAAATAAAATCATCTACAAGTTTAAAAAGTCTTTAAAATTTTTTTACATAGTAGAAAACATCACAGTGCAAACACTGTATATCAGTGTATAAATCCAAAGTATAGAATTGTATTTTGGAGGTAAATTTAAGCCACCTTGGCTTTCATTATTAAATGGTTGGTTGGTGGTTACATGCCATGGAGTCGGTTTCGACTCATAGCGACCCTGTGTAGAGTTTCCAAGGTTGTAACTCTTTACAGGAGCAGAAAACCTTATATTTCTCCCATGGAACAGCTGGTAGTTTTGAACTGCTGACAATGAGATTAGCTGCAGGACTTGTAACTATTAAGCTATCTGTGCACCTTCACTATTAAATAAGAAATACAAAAAATTAAGCATTTAGTTTTTTAACAAACAAAAAAAAGTTGTACAGCAAGTTTAATAGAACAACAAGAAAGAATTATGACATCAATATTTGAGTTTTTGAGTAGTGCTTTGGGGGTCTTAAAGTTTGCTTGTGGCCATCTAAGATGTTTTCTGCTCCTCTGGAACAAAAGAGAAGAAACTAGTCTATAGGACAGAGAGTCTACATGACCCATGGCTTTATCTACCTTGAGACCAGAGGAATTAGATGGGGCCCGGCTACCGCTACTGACCATTCTGACTAGGGACACAATAGAAGGTCTTGAATAAAATGGAAGATAAATGTGGAACAGAACCTCAAATCCCTCAAATAAAACAAAGTAAAAACCCAAAGCAAACCTACTGGACTACTTAAGAGTGGAGGATTCCCAATACTAACTGCCCTAAGAGTCTTCAGACCTTGAACTAAAACTAACCCCTGAGGTCTCCTTGTAGATCCATAGTAACATCAGTAAGTACTATGCTACTTTCAGAATATAGTATATTTAAGAGTATAGAAAAACCTTGGAAAGCTTTGAACTCTCTTGAAACTCCCTGCTGAGAATTTACATTTTTACCCCAGACATACAGAATCAGAATCTTCATCTTAACAAGATCCCCATGTGATACATTGTAGATTCTTTGAAATGCTGGTTCTGATCAGTATCTCTGAGGTAGAAAGACAAATTCACAGCAGGGGCTTAGGCAGGAATGAACTGTTTCAAAGCCCTGGTTCCTTTAAAAAAAATCACATATGAAACACTTTAAAAAAAAAGATGAGAATGTTTAAGGAGAAAGGGAAACTAAGTTAATGGGAACAGAACAAACAGGATGATCATGTATTATGAAGAATGTAACTGAACAACTTGTGTAGGAATTGTTGAAATGAGAACCTAAGCATCTGTGTAAATCTTCACTGAAAAGACAATAAAATATTGTTTTAAATAAAAAATTTAAAAGACACGAAAATATTGAAAGTAATAGAAATCACAAATTACAAAAGTTGAAAATCCTGTATCATAGATTGCCAGGAAGTCTAACTGGATGAAGGTAATAATACTAATGTCTAGGAATGAAAGGGTATATAACTGAAAAATATGCTTTAAAAACAAAACATTTTAAAAAATAAGTTTTTAAAGGTGGGTGGAGGGAGAGAATGGACCAAAAATTAGAATACCTGTAATAAACTCACAACCATTCAAAAAGTAAAATTAATATGGATGGAGAGGAGAGAAGGGCATTGAGCCAGTCAATTTTATAGGTATTCTTCAGACCCTAAGGAGACTACTAATTCCTATATCGTTTAGGTAATTTAATAATATAGAAAAATCTTGGAAAGCTACACTATTAATTTGATGAAGCTTTCTATCCCTGAAAACAAAGGCTGACAAAGCTAGTGTTTAACAAATTAGACACAGTTCTCAGTTGTGAATATAGTCGTAAAAACACTAAATGATAAAAACCCCATCCTAACAAATGAGTACAAGTACTGTTTTCATCATGACCCAGGGAAGTTTCTTCCAAGAATACAAGAGTGATTTAGATGAAAGTTTATGACAGCTGTTAAATTGTAGGCTTATATGGAACAGCATTATGCTTTCTTGAAAATTATAAACAAACAACAAAGTCACTGCCAGAGTCAGTTCTGACTCATGTTGTTATTGTTAGATGCCATCAAGTTGGTTCTGACTCACAGCGACCCTGTATAAAACAGAATGAAACAAGGAAAGAGTGCGTGGCCCCGCGCCATCTTCATAATTGCTGGTGTGTTTCAGCCCACTGTTACTGCCACTGTGTCAGTCCATTTCCTTGTGGGTACAGCATACGAAGATAAAAATGTGTGTGCACCTTTTACACCCTAGTGGAAAACAAAAGGCAATTCCAGTGAGACGCCTATGGAATTAGTCAACACTGGAGGGAAGGTGTGACCCTGGCCTCCCAGCCTCACCTTAATTTAGAAAACCTAATGTGATCATTAAGTTTAAAATGACTTAAGTAGATAATCCTTCCAGGCACCTAGTAGATACAAGTTCATGTTCTCTGAAAAGATGTGTACTTCATTTCCAGGCTTCAAAAAGTTTGTACAAATAAAATTCCAAGGAACACCAGCATACCAGAAGTAAAAGAAAAAAAAGGCACCATGAGTGAGAGCCAGCTGAAACATCTGGACAAAGAATGAGTATCGGAGCTGCCTGATACTGCCTGTTAAACAGTGTATTAAACAAATAAGAATATTGAAAGTTTGACATAAGAATAAGAAACTTTCAGAACTGAATCCTGCAGATTTAGAAAAGAACCAAATATAATTTATATATTGGACTCCTGGTGTGGTGCTGTAGTATAAGCACTGGACTGCTAACTGTGAAGTCGGCAGTTCAAACTCACCAAACACTCCTTGGAAATCCTGTACTGGGTTGCTGTGAGTTAGAGCTGATTCGATGGCACATAACATGTATATATAGATATAAACCCCATGTTGTTGTTAGGGTCCATCCAGTCGGTTCCGACCCATAGCGACCTTATGTACAATGGCATGAAGCACCACTCAGTTCTGTACTATCCTCATAATTGCTGTTACACTTGAACTCAGTGCTACTGCCACTGTGCCAATCCATCTTGCTGGGGGTCCCCCTCTATTTTGCTGACCCTCCACTTTACCAAGCATGATGTCCACGATTGGTCCTTCCTGATAATATGTCTGAAGTATGAGAAAAGAAGCTGGCCATCTTGGCTTCTAAAGAGCATTCTGGTTGTACTTCTTCCAATACAGATTTGTTTGTTGTTCCAGCAGTACATGGTACCTTTAAAAGTTTTCTCCAACATCATAACTCAAATGCATCAATTCTTCTATGGTCTTCCTTATTCACTGTCCAACTTTCACATGTGTATGAGGCTATTGAAAATACCATGGCTTGGGTCAGGCACACTTTGGTCCTCAAACTGACATCTTTGCTCTTGAACACTTTAAAGAGGTCCTGTACAGTAGATCTGCCTAATGCAATATATTATTGGATTTCTAATAGCAGATTCAACACAGCTGAAAATAATGACTTAACTAGAAGAACGGTATGAAAACGGTATGAAGAAATTGCTTACAATGCAGCAGAGAATGACACGTGGAAAATATGAATAAGAATTTAAGCAACATTGACAACTGAGCAGATCTAATTTACATTTGATTGGAATTTCTGGAGATAACAAGCAGAGAAGGGCTGCAACATGAGAGAAGATAGTGTCTGGAAGAAATGTAAGAACATACGAAAAATACCAGAACCAGATTCAAGAAGCCTACTGAGTCCTACCACCACTCATCTGTCAGTTTTATCTCCTTGTGGTGGATTGTGTGTGGAAATTATGCCACTGGTATATTAAATACCAGCAGGGTCACCTATGGTGAACAGGATTCAGTGGGGCTTTCAGACTAAGGCAGGCTAGGAAGGAGAGGAGAATCACTTCTGAAAGGCTAACCACTGAAAACCGTATGAATAACAACTTACCATTGTCTGATAAAGTGCCAGAAGATGAGCCTCTCAGGTTGTAAGACACTCAAAATACAATGGGGGGTGAGCTGCCGCCTCAAAATAGAGCTGCCCTTCATGGTGTGGATGGAGCAAAGCTTTCAGAATCTTCATTTGCTGATATGGCACAACTCAATATGAGAAGAAGCAGCTGCAAATATCCATTAATAATTGGACTCTGGAGTGTATAAAGTATGAATCTAGGAAAATTAGTTGTCATAAAAATGAAATGAAATGCATAAAGATTGATATTCTAGATAGTGAACTGAAATGGACTTAAATTGGCCATTTTGAATGGGACAGTCACATGGTTTACCATCCCAAGAATAACAAATTGAAGGAAAGTACAGTTCATGATCTTTCTTTAAGTACAATACTGTCTGATAGTATATCCATTTGACTATAAGGAAGACCAGTTGATATCATTATTACTCAAATATATGCATCAACCACTAAAATCAATGATGAAGAAATTGAAGAATTCTACCATGTTCCTCAATCTGAAATTGATCAAACATGCAATAATGATACATTGATTATTTCTGGTGATTGGAATGGAAAGGTGGAAACAAGGGGGAAAAATTGGTAGTTGGAAAATATGACACAGGTGATAGAAATGATGCTGGAGATTGCATGATAGAATTTTGCAAGACGAATGACTTATTCACTGCAAATACCTTTTTTCAACAGTATAAATGGCAACTATACATGTGGACCTCACCAGATGGAATACACAGGAATCAAATGGACTATATCTGTGGGAAGAAACCATGGAGAAGCTCAGTATGATCCACCAAAACAAGGCCAGGACAGACTGGAACAGACCATCAGTTAGTTGCTCATGTGCAAGTTCAGGATGAAGCTGAAGAAAAATCTATGAGAGCCAAAATATGACCTTGAGGATGTTTCACCTTCATTTAGAGACCTTCTCAAGAATAGATTGAAGGCATTAGACACTGATGACCAAAAATCAGAGGAGTTGTTGGAAAACATCAACAACACAACGTGTCTATGCCGGGAAACTTGGAAGACAGCTACCTGGCCAGATGATTGCATGAGATCCATATTGTGTCCATTCCAAAGAAAGATGACCCAGTGGAACGCAAAAATCACTGGACAGTATCATTAACATCACATGTAAGTAAAATTTTGTTGAAGATAATTAAAAAATGGTTAATGTTTTTGGCAGGCATTTGCCAGAAATTGAAGTCAGTTTCAGAAGAGAACATGGGATGAGGGATATCACTGCTGGTGTCAAATGAGAATACTAGAAAGATGTTCGCTTGTGTTTTATTGACAATGTGAAGGCATTCATCTGTGTGGGTTATACAAACTATGGGTAGCATTGCAAAAAATGGGTATTTCAGAACACTTAGTTGTGCTCATGAGAAACCTGTACATAAACCAAGAGGCAGTTGTTCGGACAGAACCAGGGGAAGTTGAGTGGTTTAAAATCAGGCAAGGTGTGCGCCAGTGTTGTATTCTTTCACCATACTTATTCAGTGTGTATGCTGAGCAAATAATCCAAGAAACTGGATTATATGAAGAAGAAGATGGCATCAAAATTGGAGAAAGCTTATTAACAACCTGTGATACTAGGCAACACAACCTTACTTGTTGGGAGTGAAGAGTACTTGAAATGCTTTACTGATGAAGATCAAAAGACTACAGCCTGCAGTATGGATTATACTTCAATATAAAGAAAACAAAAATCCTCACTACTGGATCAGTAAATAACATTGTGTTAAATGGAGCAAATTTGTTGCGCAAGACCTCTTTAAAGTGTCCAAGAGCAAAGATTCCATTTTGAAGACTAAAGTGTGCCTGACCTAAGCTCTGATATTTTTGATCTCCTCATGCATGTGAAAGTTGGACAGTGAATAAAGCAGACCATAGAAGAATCGGTGCATTTGAATTACTATATTAGAGAAGAATATTACAAGTACCATGGACTTCCAGAAGAACAAATAGATCTGTCTTAGAAGAAGCATAGTCAGAATGTTCCCCAGAAGCAAGCATGGTGAGACTTCGTCTTTTGTACTTTAGACATGTTGTCAGAAGTGTCCAGTCCCTCTCCTGGAGAAGGACATCATGCTTGTAAAGTAGAGGGTCAGCAAAAAAGTGGAACATCCTCAATGACATGGATTGATGTGGTGGCAACAAGAGTGGCCTTAAACGTAACAATTGTGAGGCTGGTGCAGGACTGGACAGTGTTTGGTTCTGTTGTGAATAGGTTAGCTATGAGTTGAACCTACTCTGCAGCACCTAATAATAACAACAGTGGATCCCAAACAGGACAAATGAAATAAAACCACCATGTAGACACAGCATAGTAAGTGGCAGAACATTGCTGGTGGCCGTGGAGTTGACCTCTAACTCATGGCACCCCACATATTAGAGTAGAACTGCTCCATAGGGATTTCTTGGCTACAGTCTTTATGGCATCAGATCACCAAAGCTTTCTAAAAACACATACTCATATATCTTAAACGAAGCCACCGAGAAAATATCAATCATGGTAATCACAATTAGACAGTAAGCTGTTTCCCCAACTGCAATATTGAGAAGCAAAAAGCAGATAAATGTTTGTGCTATCCTGGAATTCTATTCTCAACAAATTCTCTTTTTAAAATGAGGGCAACACTCCTGGTCCCAGGGATAGGGACATAGCCACAGAGGACTAGAGCGGAGAGTGAAGCATCTGGCTGATATGAAGTCAGGGGAGATGTACAAGAACACCCATTCTTGCAGATAGTACCCATTTGACCTGACTTCAGTGGCTGGATGACCAGAACTCAATAGAGAAAGAAAGAAGATGAAAAAAGAGTAATCCACTACAATTTGATGATCTTGATCTATGATTGTGGATGTAGTAGCTCAAAGGAGGGAACAAATCTTTACAGCGAGGATCATTCCCACCCCCTCGGTACACAGGGTACACAGGGATGGGCAACTTAAACATTGGCTACCCAAAATCGGGAGGCTACAAAGGCAAAAAGTAACTGGCTTACAAACTTTCAAGAGAGAATCTAGATCCAGAGGGCACAGAGGAATGTAGAATCTCTACTGAGTGGTTTCCAACCTTTCTGTACAGGGCGGGTGAAAGGAGATGGAGATAAGACTCTTCTGGTTCAGTAGTAAATGATTGCTACAGGTCTAACTGTGAGTGTTGAAAATGTAAAGGTAGACGTTTTATAACAAAAGGAGGGGAGTGGTCGATATTGCAGTCCAAGAGTGGAGGTCCCTGGGACCATTAAGGGAGAGGAGCAGAGTGCGGGACCCTGTCCAGAGAAGCAGCGATGCCAGAAATAGAGGCAGAGATGATGATGTGGAGCGATGGCGCGGCTGGGGACTCTGGACTCTGGGAGGGAGAGGGTCTGTGTGTTGATGGGGGGGGGGGGGGGCAGGCTTGCAGAGTATACCCTTTGGTTGTTTGATGATGCATGCAGTGGATTGTAATCATTGCAGTGAAGCAAAGTAGGATAGATGAATGTGGGGCTGGTGTTCTCCCATGTAGAAAAAAATTTTTTCTTAATTAGGGCAACATAAAGGTTTTTTATAAAATATGTAAATTCAGGGATGCTATCAGATTTTGTTAAAGATGACAAGATACAAGAAGTTCAATATCTATTCCTTACTAGAAAAAGAAAACTAATAACTATTAATAAGAGATTATTAACTTCATGAGCTTCAGGACCATGTTCACCCTGTAATTATGTTCATAGCAGGCACTCAGTACAAACTTGCATGATTGAGCCCCCTCTGGCATGAGGTGGGCTATCTACCATAAACAGACAAGTGCTGTGGAAATGCAAAATATTTGAGGCATTCCTATTAAACTCTGGAACAAAACAAGGTTGTACAGTGTCGCCACTATTGTCTAATATTGTACTTGAAATTCTACATGAGAAAAAGAAATGAATATTAGAGGAAAGACATTACTAACTTTTTCATTGACGTCATCTGCCTCCTTGTATAGGGCAATGGTTGTTCAGTGGAAAGTCTCTCCTTCCCTATGAGAGACCTGGGCTCGATTTCCAGTGATCGCACCTAAGTGCAGCCACCACTTGTCTATCAGTGGAGGCTTGTGTGGTGCTGTGATGCTGAACTCAGCGTCCAGACGATGAAGAAAGGCCTGGTGCCTGGTAATCTTCCCCAAATCAGCTGACACAGTCCTGTGAATCACAAGAGTGTGATCTCTTGTGCATGGGGTCGCCATGAGTTGGGGGCTGACTTGAATGGCAGCTAATAAGAATAAGAGGAAGACCCCCAATGAGATGGATTGGCCAAGTGGCAGCATCGATGGATTCAAGCGTGGCAACAGTAATGAGGTTGGCCCAGGATCAGGCAGTGTTTCGTTCTGCTGTGCATAGGCCTTTATGAGTCGGTACCAACTCAATGGCACCTAACAATAATAACAATAAGAAGCCTACTTATATAACAGAAAATAATCACCTGAAAAACTACCAGAAATAAAATGCACAGAAATTTGACCCAATAAATATATATTTTATATCAAGGTATTTAACAACAACAACAACAAGTGCTTGGAAGCTATTCATTTTTTTGTTCAGTTTAAAATAGTAAGTATATTCCTTTGGTATTTTATTGTATGTAGACTTGGAGCATCAAGAAGATTCAGGAGGCTCTGCATTCAGGAGTTTTGGGTTGAGTAGTGAAGAGGGTGACTGATTTCATTGTCTCTGTAGGGCATAAAGGAGTAGTTTCCAGTTTTATCTGGGGAGACAAGAGTCAGAAAATGATCCATAGAGGAGGTAATCCCAAACTGAGCCCAAATTTATGACTTTGAGGCCAAATTTTAAAGAAAATGCCCTCAATTCCTTAGTAGTATGAAATATACTATCTGGTGAATTGTGAACTGTCATCCTCAACTGTGTAATTCTCATTGCCATTTTTATAGGTCACAACTAGTGTTAGTAGAGATTTTGAAGGGAATTTTGTCACGTGACAGATTGTTATAAGCTGTAATCAGGTGACTTCTGTTTTGGGGTTAATCATGCTGAATACTTATAGAACCTAAGGAGCTCTGGTAGCGTAGTGGTTACAAATCGGGCTGCGAACCACAAGGTCAGCAGTTCAAAATTATCAGCTGTTCCACAGGAATGAGGCTTTCTGCTCCTGTAAAGATTTACAGCCTCGGAAACCCTGTACAGGGTCACTGTGAGTCAGAACTGACTCCACGGCACATAACCACCACCACCACTTACAGAACCTGTCTTATAAAGAGATGTCTGAAGAATTCTATAATCAGTTCTAATCTGATGATTGGTGTAGTCGTTGAAGATTATTAAAGTCTTCTTATTTTTAACTGGAATTTTAAGCTCTGTTAAACAATATGTTTAATTTGAACACAAGACTTGGCTTGAAATTGATGACTTGGGAGTTTTAAATTTTGCTACCTATTTCTAATTGTAGTTTTCTTAAGTGAGTTTTGCACATGGGGAGTTTTAAATTCTCTTTGGGGGCATAAGGAAGCACCATGAGGTAGTGGTTGCTGCTTGCCTTTATTTTAGATCCTTTATCTGTGGTTCTCACACCTGTCCCTCCTCTTCCAATAAGCATTCCCCCAACCCCAAAATTGTGTCAACCAATGTTGTTTTTGTCTCAGAAGGAAGCTTTACAGGATTCACTTCAAACATCTTATGATTAATTGAAAAAATTCTTTCTTTCCTAGGATTGTAGAAATCTATAGTCGAAGATTACAAGGTACATTTTAAAATTTTTATTTTTTCTTACAGAAAAATATGTTTAGTAGAAAGAGCATTTTTGCTTATCACCAATGCAATATGCCTTATAAAAATTAAAAGCAGGAATATAAAAGTCTTTTATGTTTCTAACCCCCAAATAAGTCAGTTTCATTTGCACATTTCTCCACATTTTTTTTTTTAATGCATGTACCAGAACTCCTGGTGTAGCGCTATAGTATAAAGCACTGGACTGCTAATCACAAGGTTAGTGGTTTCAATCTAGAAGCTCCTCAGAAACCCTATACAGGTCACTATGAGTTGGAACCAACTTGATGGCACTTCACAGCAGCATCACCACCACCACTACTATTTAAAATTCAGTTTTTATTATATTTAAACTCAAATAGGTTTGAATTCTACATAGTGGGTTATACTTTCTTTTTCCCCTACTTTCTTTCTCTTAACAAATCTTTTTTAACTTTTTTTTCCAAACACACAGAACTGCCTCATTTTGATGGGTGTTTAGCATTCCACTGTATACCTCTGTCTTGGTTTGATTTAACCAGTCCTTGTTCTGATAGACATTTGGGGATGCTGTCTGTTTTCATGTTATTTATGATGCCATAGTGAACACTTTTGTGTTTCTTCAAAGACAAGTTGTTTTATTTAGCACAGGCGGTGCTTTATTTAGGTTAAATATCTGGTTTTCAGCATAGCCCCTTAATCCGGTTTCAGGTTACTCATTGGTTTATATGCTATACTTGACCTCTGCGAAGGCGCTTGTCCCCAATATTAGGTTGATTATGTCACACACGTAAGAAACAATTGCTGTTCTAATCTCTTCTCCCAACGGATGCTGAATTCTCTTCAGCTCTACACTGCCCTGCACTTGAATGCTATAGGGTAGGATCTGAGCAGGCTCCTCCTTGTGGCCTATGTACAGACAAAGTAAACTGGTAATAGTGGATCTTTAACATTTCAAATATTTTAGAGACAAAGGAAAAACATAGAAGCCTTTTCAACCTTCTGGCAGTGTGAGAAGGAGACCTGGTAGTGTACTGGTTAAGTGCTTGGCTGCTAAATGGATGGTGGTTTGAACCCACCAGCCGCTTCTCAGAAGAAAGATGTTCCCATGCAATCTGGTCCCATGAAGATTATGGTCTTGGAAACCTTCTGGGAACAGCTCTACTGTGCCCTGTAGGGTTGCTATGAGTCGGAATTGACTTGGTGGCAATAGATTTGGGGATTTTTGGTTTGGTCTGTGTCAGACTTTTACACTGAGCTCTTTGTCACATCTACAGTTCAGGAGCGCCTCACGAAACAAATTGCTGTGGCAATCACAGAAGCCTTGAGGCCCGCTGGAGTTGGAGTGGTGGTTGAAGCAACGTAAGTTGGTGTCTGTTTCCAGTAAAGCTGTCCTGGGGCAGGAGAATGTAGGGCTGCTTGCTTTTTCTAGCAGCGGGAGATGCTCCACACATAAGTCATGCTGTGATTTTTGGTTTCTGGCTCTGAGCTCGATGCCTTACATTTATGGTGTGACTGATGGAAGAACCAGAGAAGGGGGGAGGTGGGGGCGTTGGGAGGGTGGAGGGGCAGGGTAGCATGCATGTGGAAGTGTAGGTAAGGAGTCTTAAGCTTAGGTCTAGAGTTTGCACATTCAGTAGTGCTGTATGTCTTCTGCACTTTATTGTTCCAAGTTGGCTTTTTATAATTTTTTTTCACACATTTAAAAAATAAACTTGAGAAATTTAAGAATTGGCACATATGGCAAGCAAAGACTGTTTTATTAGCTGGGATGAATTATGAGACTTGCACATGTCCTGTGGGCAAAGTTTTCATCCATTCTACTGTGTGGCATGCGCTCTGTCCTGGGTGTGTTACCTGACTTCAGAGGTTGTTGAGGCTCAGTGTGGTCACTGTTACAGAGATTCTGCCTGGTGAGGTCTCTGGCATACAGGAGTATTTATCTAAACACCTAACCTCACATCTTACTGGCCTTCAAAGTGTTTAAGAGAAGGTTCTTTAATGTAGAAATTGTTTACCTCTGTAGTTGCTTAGTTATTTTCACGTAGGATGAAAATTCCATTTTTTCCCCTTCTGCTTGATGCACTAAATACTTGACCACTAAAAAGAATTGGACAAAGAAACATTTGGATCAAGTCTATCGAAGAAGTGACATTTTGACACATTTGGTTAACTGAGAAATGAAATGAATGGGGCTGGTTTTTTATTTTAAAATCAAACTAGCAACTGTCTCCTCCTTCAATCACCTTTGTTGCCTTGTTTTATAGACACATGTGTATGGTGATGCGAGGGGTACAGAAAATGAACAGCAAAACGGTGACCAGTACGATGCTGGGTGTGTTCCGGGAAGACCCCAAAACTCGGGAAGAGTTTCTAACTCTCATTAGGAGCTGAACTGTGGTGCGTGCCTTGTGCTGTGCAGACCGTCCTTCCAGTGGCATTGTTTGTCTGGCCTCCATTGCTTGTACATTCCATTTTAATTGTTACAGATGTGAACTTTATTCCTCGTCAGTAATTGTGTTTAATAATTATTTATAGCAAGTCAATAAAAGTAATTTATCAAGGGGTAAGTCTTATGAATTTATTCTTGCCACCTTTCAGTGGCGACGTTAAGTGAACTGCAATAGTGTTGAGTTCCACGTACAAATCCACTACCATTCAGATAACCGAGGATGCTGGGAAGGGAGAAGAATTCATGTATTTGATTGAAATACTCTCACGATTTGAAAGATAGGCAGATGAGTATCAGGAGTGGGCGAGAGCTCTAGAAAATACACTGTGTTTTCCTTCCCAAACAAAAAATGTTGTAGTGTTGAGAGGGCTTAAAATACTTGATGTACAGTGTGCAGCATTGTGTTGTGGGTTCAAGTCCAACTGGCTCCACTCTGTCATGTTTACTAAGTCACCAGTGATGCTTTAAAAAAAAAAAAAAGTTTTATTTTTTAAATACCAAGTTGTAATGTTAGTCACTAGTGGAAAGTGGTCGTATAGCTGTACTTCGGATTTTACTGTGAGTTAAAAAAGCACATTCCTACCTTCTATTCTTTCTTAGCTCAAGCACAGGAAATTAGTTCCTGGAGTTGTTTACGGTGTATTCTCATGTCAACATACAGGGTTTTAGATATTTAACTCTCTGTGCCTTGATGAGACTGTCACTGCATTTAGAGTGTAGATACCTTGATACCTTTGTCTTTCTGTAAAAGAGATTATTTTATAAGACTTGGTTAGTATTGACATTGCAAATACCAAGTCCTCATGGTTTTACCTGCAGAATTTCTTTCGTCTTTTACTTTATATGTTTCATGTAGATGCCTTAAAACTTTTTGTTTTTTAATCATAATCAAATATTTTTCTAAGTGTTTCCAGAAATCCCCTAGGGTGTCTATCATTTTTAGGTCTACTGAGCTATAGTTTTCAGGATCATGAGAGAATGCAGAATGAACTAATTGTGGACTGTATTTTTGAGCGTTGTCCTTTATTCTATGAAAGTTATCTTGCTGGTGTTGGTGAAAAGGTACCAGAAAGCCTATGGTAACTGGTTTTCCCTGTGATCCCTGTGGGTTGGTCTTTATTGTATAGGTGATGTAGACATTTCAGTTCAGGAAGCTATTGCCTTATTAATGATTATGATATTTGTAAGATTTGCTTCACTGGAGCAGTGTGGGCCAAAGTAAAACAAAACAGAACAATCCCTGCAAAAATACCACCAGTTTATTGCATAGGGAAGTATCTTATTTGGTTGATGTAGTCTTCTTCACATTTATCCCATTACCTTTAAAAAATGGATTTAAGTTTAGAAGTTCTCTAAGTATTACCTTTGTCATGTTGATGCCATTTGGCTCATGATGGGGCAAGATGGAAGAAGTGTTTTGGGTTTTAATGTTTTCCTACTTCTAATACTTTCTAATCTTTTCTGTATTTGGAATTTGTAGAGTGTTGATTGATTTTGAATTCCTTTTGAAATCTAATTTCAATATTATCCTATATAATGTTTTGATATTAGAGGTTAAATTTTGAGCATTCAACTCATGTTTGATATTATAAGTAAAAACAGGTATGACTTAGAGGACCAAAGAAATTGTTAGCTATAAATTTATTTTTCTGAAATAATTTGTATTCCTTTTTAATGATTCTTTCTTCGGACATTCCCTAGAAGTCTTCTCATAAAGAGATCTAATATATTCGCACGCAGTCTGTTGTCTTCTTGGTAACACAAAGTAATTATCCTATCTATTTTACTGTGGTCTGTAGTACTTAAAAATTGCCTTTTCATACCCATGGGCTTGAGTTATTTTTTTGGAGGGGGGGGGGATTTTTAAATATTTGATGTATTTAAATGCATTGTTCAATGAAATTGTTTGAATTGTATGTGTGGGTATGACTGTTCTGAAGTTTGTTTAAATTATTAAAGTGCTATCACTTTGTTCTTGTGAAGGTCTTTTCTTTTTGAGCCACCAATGTACTCATCTCAATTAATCCCAATTATCTTAATTTGATCCTGTGTGTGTGTGTGTGTGTGTGTGTGTATGAAGATAGCAATCATAAGACTACTCACAGCCATCAAGCTATTAGAATATACAACCCAATATCCATACAGATCAGTTTAGGACTCTGACAGTTTCTCTGGTGTGGTCTGGATGACGTGGAAGAGTGAGGAAGCTGAGTGACCCTGTATCCCTGCTTGCTCTGCTTGCCTGCAGCCGCTGGGGTACAGGTAATATTTTTTTCTGTGGGAGCTGCTGGGGAAGGAGGAGTGCACTGGGTCAGGGAGTGGACAAGGGCTTCTCCCTCTAAAGAAGAGATGTGCATAGCAAAACTCTCAAGTAAGTGCACTGGGCTTTGCTGTCTCTTCTCTCGTGTGCTATTATTAGTGACTCATCCTTCTCTCTGCAGAGTGATCTTCACCTCTCTTCAAGGTGAAAGTGTGCACTAGTCAGCATGTCTGTGTGCTAGGCCACTGGAATGACCTGCTGTTCCTTGTGGATTGTTGTTGTTGTTAAATACCATGGAGTCGGTTCCGACTCATAGTGACCCTACAAAGGGTTTCTGAGGCTGTAAATCTTTACGGGAGCAGACTGCCTCATCTTTCTCCAGCGGAACTGCTGGTAGTTTCAAACTGCCGACTTTGAGGTTAGCAGCCAGATTTGTAACCACTATGCTACCAGAGATAAATCCAATCACCCAAACAAGGGATGCTTACCAGCATAAGCCAATCCTAAAACCAGTATTCTTAGATTTCAATAAGACAGTGACTTGCTCAGCTAAACTCAAGCTGCTACTTCTGGGCTTTCATATTTAATTTTAATTGATTTTTGTTTTGTTATTTAGTGGAAGAGCAGTTGAAAAGAACAAATGTTGTAAATGGGGCTTTCCATCAACATAGAACACCTATTCACTATGATGGGCTTGGATGAGTTCAGCCTGCTCACTCTTAAACCATATTTCCCCATCATCTCAGGTATTACACCCAGAAGAGTAGTAGCTGACAGCTCCAACCTCCCTGAGACACTTGCTTTATTTTTTATTTTTGTTTTTGAAAAATAATGCATGCACAATAGTAGCATAGTAGATCCTCATAAATTCACCACCCAGCTTCAAAATTCCAAACTCATGGCCATCTGGTTTCCTCTCTTCCATCTCCACTGGATTATTTTGAAGTAAATCGAAGATGTCATTTTACCCATGATGATTTCAGATCATAAAAAAGAAGGGGCCTTAATGTTTAAAAGCAACCAAATGACATTATCATGCATACAAAAATAACTCTGAGGACACATATTGCATGAAACCATTATTATAAAAGCTTAAAAAA
>NW_006408585.1:14786034-14795596 GCF_000296735.1 Chrysochloris asiatica
AGCCTTCCAACCTTCTAAATATTCCTTTATATGTGGTTCAGAGTTCTGGGACCATCCCTTAAGCCTGCTCGGTACTGTATTCTGTGTTGTTGCTGACAGAGCTCCTTACTGCACTTCCACCTGATTTGCCATCTTGTTTGTTCTCCAATTCTCTTTTTGTCAATCTTTTTTTAAAACAGTTATTTATTTATTTATTTTAAAATCAAGGTACAATGAGGCTCATACATTGCAAATGGTTAACCTATTTCTTAAATCTCTATAAAGCTACAGAATCAACTTTCCCTCCTTCCCATGTTTCTTATAATTTATTTGGTCACTTGCTATTGGAGAAGTCCTATGCTTACTGCATAAGAAATGCCCAGTTGTTGAAATGTCTGTGGCAACCCAAGTAAAATGAAACTTCAGCTAATCTGATGAGAGAAGAATTGTTCTCTGCCTCTATGTGTCCTTAAACCCTAATCCAGTACAGACTGGTACCTACTCTGGACTTTGTCTTGGATGCAGCTCTCCTCTTTTACGTAACTCAGAGCCACCCTCCTAGGTAGGGAACAGTTCATTCCTTTGTTCTGGGTCTTTCTTTACTGGATAAACTTCAGTTTTAAAGCATCTACCACGTGGCTTCCTTGGCTTCAGCTTGGTAGGTTCCTTGGCTGCCAGGGTTTTGGTTAAGGTGGAGCGGTAACTACAGAACTGGAAATGGTGAATCCAACAGGACTTGACATCACTCTTGGGGCCTATCCCTGGGGAATTCCAAGGTTTGAGTTGGATGCAGGAGGACTTGGGTTTTCCCCCACCCTCAGCTTCTTCAACTATATTTTCAGGGCCCTTTGAAAAAGAATTCCAGACTGAGGCCCACTTGGAGTCGTGAGGGGAAGTGACACACAGGTCCTGTTTTTAAGCAGCTTGTTTTATTCTCTCAGATGTTATAGCTGTGACTTGCTTACAAGTCCTGATGAGGTAACTTTGGGCACAGACATGACACAGCTCTGATGTGTCTGCCCTCTTTCCTTCTGGTTGCTATATTGTCCTCTTTGGTTCCAGCAATGTGTCCACAACTCTGACCTCTGAGAAAGCTTTTCATTTCTGCAGTGATGCCCAGAAAAACTTGGTTTGACTTTTAGTGAGGCTGTGTTCAGGGAATTCTAGAATCAAATGCCTGGGTGTGTGGTGGTCACACTTAGAGTGGACTTTCTCTTGATTTTGGGAGGTGAGGCTTTTTTTTTGGTTAGATTTTTTGGAGGGGGGTGCGGGGGGGTTCCTTTCCCCGATGCTTTCACACTGGAAGATGCACTGAACAAGTAGATTACCTGAAATGATTTTCTTTCTAATTTGTCTTTTTTTGTGGGGTCTGTTAGTACTAATAAGGAGCCCTGGTGTCATAAGGGATTATGCATTGGGCTGCTAACTGTTCGAATCCACCAGGTGCTCCATGGGAGAAAAATTAGGCTTTTTGCTCCAGTAAAGATAAACAGCTTCAGAAACCCTATACAGGGTCATTGTGAATCAAAACCTACTCCATGGCACAACTACCAACCACCAGTAATACTAAAATTGGCAGGTATGTTCTATTTTGAGTATTACTTTTCTTTTTAGGAAGATTTTTTTTTTTCTTAGCAAGGCCATTTCACTGTAAGATTTATGGATGAATTGAATAGAGAAGGGAAAAAGCTAGTAAGTTTCCATTTAGAACCATTCTGACTGCCAGAGGAACTCTGGTAGCCTAATGGTTAAGGTCAGCAGTTCGAAACTACCAGCCATTCTATAGGAGAAAGATGAGGCTTTCTGCTCCCATAAAGATTTACTGCCTCAGAAATCTTATACAGGGTCTCTATGAGTCAGAACCGACTTCACAACACACCACCACCACCTGACTGCCAGAGACTACAGGATTACCTTTTCTTGATTATTTGGAAAGAACCTATAACCAAGGACAACTCATCTCAGAGTAAAATTTCTCCCTTACAGTCTCATTTCTGTGTATTTCTGGAAGTCACTTCAGGTGTGAGCAAAAAAACTGAAGAACTTGAAGAATTTATACAAATCTTACCTGACTGTGGGGAGAAGTGTAAAAAAAAAATTTTTTTTTTTACTTTTTATTGTAAATTGAGAGAAGGTTTACAGAACAGGATTTCAGTTCTGTGTTCAACAAATCATGCACTTCATCCCATCTCATTGATTGCAATCCTCTCACTATAATATCACTTAGCCCGCTTCCTCCCTGTGTTTCCTTTTTCCATTCCTCCTTCCTCAAACGGTCTGAATTTTGCTCTTGGGTAAATGCTACTTTGATATCATATGGTTGACCACTATATGGTGTGGTACCTCCCTAGTGTTGACTACTCTTTTGATATCAAATGGTTGACCACTGTATGTTGTGGTACCTCACTAGGGATGTTATCCCCCCATCTTACTTGAATGAAAATTGAGCTAAAAGGGTGAGTTCAGATGTAGAGCTAAAGGATGACCAAGGACAATAATCTCAGGGTTCTGCCGGTCTTTAGTTCACCATTTAACCTAATATTTCTGATTTTGAGTTTTGTTCTGCATTTTCTCCCACTCTTATCTAGGACCTTGTAATGTGATCCTTTTCAGAGCAGTTGGTCTTGGTAGATGGGCACCATCTAGACCTTCCATTCTCAGGGTCATAGAGATTGATGTTCAATTGGTCCATTAGTCCACTGGACTAACTGTTTCAAAACATCTTCAACTTTCATCATTATTCTTACCTCCAGATAAGGAAAGACCAATGGTTGCTCCTTACATGGTCACTCATGAGCTGTTGGAGTTCTGGTGTGGAGTTGTAGTTACTAGCACTGAACTACTAACTGCAAGGTCAGCAGTTCCTTGGAAACCCTATACAGGGTTGCTATAAATTGGAACTGATCCACGGCAGTTAACAACAGCAACAACATGAGCTTTCAAGATCCCAGTCACTAAGGAGATTTCTTATGCCAATGCTTCAACATTTTGTTAATAGAATTACCGTACAAGTTGACTGTTATTAGATGCTACTAAGTTACTACATACATAACAGAATGAGACGTTGTCTGTTCTGTGCCATTCTCACAATAGTAGGTACGTTTGAGCCCATTGTTATGGCCACTGTACCAATCCATCTCATTGAAGGCCTTCCTTTATCTCAATAGTGGCACAACAGGGAAGTGAATGGCGGCTAACCAAAAGGTTGGTAGTTTGATCCCAAGTAGTGGCTCCATGAGAGAAAGATCTGGTGATCTGCTCCCATAAACATCAATGCCCCTCCTCCACCCCCACCCCCCCAAAAAACACAAAACTGTAAGTCAAGCTCATTGCTGTTGAGTCGGTTGTAAGTCATGGCAACCCTACAAGACAGATGAGAACTGCTCCACAGGACTTCCAAGGGTGTAATCTTTAAGGAAGAACATTGCTACATCTGTCTCCCAAAGAATGACTGATGGGTTTGAACCTTTCAGTTAATAGCTGGGTACTTAATCACTGTCCCACCAGGGCTCCTTCTTTAAAGATTACAGCCTAGAAAAATCCGATGTTGTTAAGTACTATTGAGTCGGTTCTGACTCAGCAGTCCCGTTGGAGGATATTCAAGGAGCGACTGGTAGGTTTGAACCACCCACCTTGTAGTTAGCAGTTCAGTTACTTATCCTACAGCTCCACACCAGGACTCTGGAAAAATCGTATTGGGCAGTTCTACTGTGTTACATAGGATTGCTATAAGTCAACAATTAACCTGACATCACACAACAACATCCATATATACAAATTTAGTATTTATCATATAATTATAAAGTAAACGTTTCTGATACCATTGCAGTATAGATAAATTCAATAATGAATTCGCATTGTCTTTTTAACTGTAAAAGGGAATATTAAAATCAAGAGGACAATCCTGAGAACTGATCATTTATGTTGTTAAGTGTTATTAAGTTGGTTCCGACTCATAGTGACCCTGTATAGGGTTTCTGAGGAGAGCCTGGTAAGTTTGAATTGCAAACCTTGCCATTCAAACTGATGTTGTGGCCCACTGCTTATCTTATAGCGCCACACCAGGACTCCTGATTATTCATAGATTTCATATATATATTTTTATATGTGTCTGTGTATATTTGTATATTATTAAATCTGTGTTAAATGTGGAAGAGTCTTTATAAGCTGCTATATTTTTTACATCTGGGTATATTAAAATTTTCATAATACTTTCTACAAGTACTATTTTCTTTAACAGCATTCTGAAGTAAAGATATGTCCATTTTATAAATGAGAAACCTGGGCTTTCAACCGCCGCCCCCCCCCCAAGACCCCATTGCTATCAAGTCAAGTCTGTCTCACAGTGACCCTATAGGACACAGTAGAACTGCTCCACAGGGTTTCCAAGGCTGTTCAAGCTCACCAGCGACTCCTTGGAAACCCTATGGATCGGAATTGACTCGACAACATTTAACAACAATTTTTATAGAAGCAGACTTGCCTCACCTCACCACCAATAGGTTAAAGAGCAGAGGATCCTCTCTTGACTCTCTGTTGATCTTTCTATTAACCAGTGGGTCCAAGTTGTTGCTGCAACTGGTTAATCTTTTCCTTTTGACCTTTGTAACCTCTCATCCCTCACTGTTTTTAACAGGAATCAGATTTTGAGGATAAGCGTAATCAGCTTTGCTCTTTGAACTTGAAGGTAGGAGGGTGAGATTGTACGGCCATCTGGTCACATAGCCTTAAATGTCAAGATAAAAATATATACACACATATTTTAAAAAATAGTAATACATGTACTTCAAAATGTTTGTGGCATTTCATCGATGAGGAACTGCTAGAAATACAAGTTAGATTCATCAGAGGACATAGAACTAGGGATATTATTGCACATATCAGATGGATCTTGGCTGGAAACAGAGACTACCAGGAAGATGTTGACCTGGGTTTTGTTGAGTACACAAAGGCATTCAATTGTGTGGATCATAATAAATTATGTCTAACATTGAGAAGAATGGGAATTCCAAAATACTTAATTGTGCTCATGTAGAATCTGTATACAAGAAGAACCAGTCATTTCAACAGAACAGGGGGCTATTATGTGGTTTAAAATCAGAAAAGGTGTGCATCAGGGTTGTGTCGTGTCACCATAATTATGTAATCTGTATGCTGAGCAAGTAATGTGAGATGTTGGATGCAAAAAGATGGCACCAACCACAGCTTCATGATACTCTCCACTCAACTGTGTTCAATAATTCATTACAATGGCTGCATGTTGTTTGTTGGTAAGTGCCGTCAAGTCGATTCCAACCCATAGAGACCCTGTACAGGGTTTCCAAGGAGCAGCTGGTGAACTTGAACCACCGACCTTGCAGTTCAAACGGCTTTGCAGTCTGGTGCATTAACCCACAGCGCCACACCAGGACTCACAGGACACCATAACAGTTATGGGATTTATTAAGGAAGTTAACAAGTTACAATACAGGATCAGAAAATTCTCGGGACACAGTTGTACATCAGGTGCTGATAATGCCCATAGGACACACCGCTCCACCATAAGCCTCAGCCTGCAGGCACTTGGCTTTAGCTCTGTGGGTCAGCAAACATAGGTCCCCTCAATTAAATGTCTACTGCAAGCTTCCTGCTCTACAAGCAAGCTTCCTGCCCAAAGTCACTCAGCTTTACTTGCTCTGTGGGCTGGGCTGGCCACTGCCCTGTCTCATGCTCTGGTTCTTGGTTCCACTGCCCTGTCTCATGCTCTGGTTCTTGGTTCCATGCTGTTGATTCTCCTCTGCCGCTTCTCCAGTGACACTGCTTTCTGTTCCTGGGTTGAGGAGGTTCGGTGCACAGAGATCTCAAGGTTCAAAGGACATGCTCCACTCCTGGCTCTTCTTTCATAGCAGTGAGATCTACCCCCTACTGCTTCTTAGATGGTTCATTTTTTTACCCATGCTGGAGTTCCAAGTTTTTACAAGTACAATAAGCACTGCTAACATTCACAGCTGAATCATGTCATCTTATCAATATCTTCTCCCACCTGATCTATCTAAGCCCAACAGTGCCTAAACGGTATTTGCTTGGTGTTACAGACTATGGCTAGAAGTGACATTAAATAACTTACTACACAACATTGTTGTTTTGTTGTTGTGAAGTGCCTTGGAGTTGATTCCGACTCATAGCAACCCTGTATCGGGTTTCTGAGGAATGGCTGGTGAACTTGAACCACCAGCCTTGCAGTTCAAACTGATAATGCAGTCTAGTGCATTAACCCACAGCACCATACCAGGACTCCACACAACACTAGACTACATGAAAAAGCACAACATCAGGGTTGGAAGAAGGCTCGCTATCAACCTGTGATAGGCAAATGAACACACCTTTGCTTGCTGAAAGGGAAGAGGAGTTGAAATACTTATGAAGATCAAACATAATTGCGGTGCAGTAAATTATTTAACATCTCTTCTAACCATAGTCTGTAGATGCCACCAAACACCTTTTCTTGATGGATCTGAGTAAAAGAAGGTGGGGGGAGATGCTGATTGATTGTATGATTCATTTGTGAGAGATTGTCAATGGGGCTAATTGCGATTACTCAATTTTGCTATCCTGGTGGATATAACCACAAGGCATCTCTGACAGATCAGGGAGCTCACTACATCGAGAAACAAAGAGCCAGGAATGGAGTGTGTCCTTTGAACTGCGATAGAAAACTGTGTTTTGTAACTCTTTGTAACTCTTTTCAGGTCAGAAATGTTCAGGGCACACTTCTTAAGTCAGGACAACCTCTTGTCAGCCATACCTACAAGCTGGTCTCTCTCTAGCCATCAGTCCCTTGGCCTAGGAGTTGTTTTCTGGGAGTTGTGGCACGAGAGCAACAGCAGGAGAACTAAGAGCCAGAGCAGCAGAGAGTGAGGGGCTTTCCAGCCCAAGCCACAAGTGAAGCTAAGTGGCTTTACATAGGAGCTTGCTTGAGGGAGAGGCACTTAACTGAGGGAGCTAGGTTTGCTGACCCATGGAACTAGAGCTGAGTGCCTTTAGGCTTATGGTGAAGGCATTCATCAGCCTCCCTAACATAGCTTTGTAACTCTTTTCAGGTCAGAAATGTTCAGGGCACTGTTCTTATGTCAGGACAACTTCTTCTCAGCCATACCTACAAGCTGGTCTCTCTCTAGCCCTCAGTCCCTTGGCCTAGCCTCTGCCCTGCTCTGATAATGCCCTGCACACCCATCCATCATAAAAACCCAGGCTGTAGGCATTTATCTGCTGCTCTGAAAGAGTTTTGCAACATTGACTGGGCCTAGAAAGAACTGTCTGTGGGCATGGGTGAAGGAGAGACTGTCCTGACTGGAAGAACTGTGCTCTGGGCATTTCTAATCCTGAATTGTAACCTGTTAACTTTCCTAGTGAACTTCATAACTAAGTATGGTGTCTGAGTTCTACATGCCCACTGCTAGTGTGTTTGCAATAACAAAAACAAAATTTCTCACAACTGGACCTCTAAGCAATGTCATGATAAAGGGAGACTATATTGACGTTACCAAGGATTTCATTTGCAAAAAAACAGCACCAACTATTCCTCCTACAGCACTCTACTCAGCTAGGTTTGATGACTCATTGCAATGGCTACACAGAATTCAGACACCACACTTACAGCTCTGGGGTTTATATGAGTAGTTAACCGATTACAGTTCAGAGTCAGAAACATTCAGGGTACAGTTCTTTGGTTAGAATAGTCTCTCCTCAGCCAGGCCAGTACGCAGGCCTCTCTCTGACCCTCAGTCCTTTGGCCTAGCCGCTGCCCTGCTCTGACAGTGTTACAAAGGTCTCTTAGAACTGCTGATAAATGCCCATAGGGCACACCACTCCATCATATGTCTCAACCTGAAGGCACACGGCTTTAGCTTTGTAGGTCAGCAAATCTAGCAAATCTCCTAATTAAGTGCCTGGTGGCAACCCACTGCAAGCAAGCCTCCTGCCCAAAGTCACTCAGCTGTACTTGCTCTGTGGGCTGGGATGTCTACTGCTCTGTCTGATGCTTGGTTCTGTTGGTGCCACTCCTCCGGTGTCACAGTTTTTTGTCCCTGGGTCCAGGAGTTTCCGTGAGCAGGGAGCTCAAGATCCAAAGGACATGTTGCACTCCTGGATTTTCTTTTTTGATAGTAGTAGATCCTCCCTCCTGCTTCTGAGATTGTTCATTTAAAACCCAGCAGAATGATAATATTGGACCAATCTCATTGGATTTCCAAACTATCACAAATAAATCATATAACCCATCTGCATCTGGACCTGTCAGGAAAAAGTCATTTGGTGGGAGTTTACAAAGCCTATGGCTAGAAGAAACATTCAATATTTCACTACACTGCATTATTTTAATTGGATCCACAATCAATGCCCATGGAAGCAGCATTCAAGAAATCAAATTATGTATATTTTGTTTGGAAAATCTGCTGCAAACGATTTCTTTAAAGTGTGTAAGGGCAAAGATGTCATCGATAATAAAGTGTTCCAGACCTAAACCATGGTAATTTCAATGGCCTCATAGGCATCTGAAAACTGGATTATGAATAAGGAAGACTGGAGAAGAATTGATGCCTTTGAATTATGGTATTTCACTGAATGCTGAATATACCATTGACTCCCAGAAAAATGAACAAATCTGTCTTGGGAGAAGTATAGTCAAAATGCTCCTTAGAATCGAGGATGGCAAGGTTTTGTCTCTTGTACTTTGCACATGTTATCAGGAAGGACCCGTTCCTAAAGAAAGACATTGTAAGTGGAAATGTAGAGGAAGAGTGAAGAAAAGGAAGGCCCTTCAATGAGATGTATTGCCACAATAGCAGCATCAATACGTTCAAACAACAATGATTGTGAGAGTGACTCAGGACTGGGCAGTGTTTTCTTCTGTTATACATATGGTTAAGGAGCTCTGGTAGCATAGTGGTTACAAATCGGGCTGTGAACCTCAAGGTCAGCAGTTCGAAACTACCAGCGGTTCCGCGGGAGAAAGATGAGGCGTTCTGCTCCTGTAAAGATTTACAGCCTTGGAAACCCTGTGCAGAGTCGTTATGAGTCAGAACCTACTCCATGGCACTTAACAATGACGACAACGTACATATGGTTACTATGAATCAGAACCAACCTGAAATCACCTAACAAGAACACTTGTACTTAGTGCAAACATTTTAAAGTACAGAGGGATATTAAGGAAAATTTTATCTCCCATGTCTGTACCCAAGTGAACCAGGCAACTATTATCAGAAATATTTTATAAGATACTTTGCTTTTATTTAAGAACAAAGCCCCTTTTCTCCTACTTCTTGGCTGGCTCTGTGTACATCCTAATGGTAGGATGTGGATTCTAAAGTGCTAAGTGGTTTCCATAGCTAACAGAATGTAAGGTCCATTACATTGATTTCTACTGCTCCTTTTGTAAGTCAACATTAGTTGCTTGCTCTGAAATTTTTTAGCATTATCATTGAAAAAAATTGTATTCACTTTGCAGGATTCTTTGTTGTTGTTGTTGTCAGGTGCCATCGAGTCGGAACCGACTCATAGCGACCCCATGCACAGCAGAACGAAACAATGTCTGATCCTGGGC
>NW_006408585.1:14795696-14797154 GCF_000296735.1 Chrysochloris asiatica
TATACACAACCTTGGAACAACAGTGTTCTGTGCATAGATACTGAGATGAAGGGAGGAAGAGTGTTGTTGTTAAGTGCCTTCGAGTCAATTCCTACCCATAGCGACCCTGTATAGGGTTCCGAGGAGCAACTAGTAAACTTGAACTGCCGACCTTGCAGTTCAAACGGCTTTGCAGTCAGACGTATTAACTCATAGTACCATACCAGGAGGAAGAGTAGGATATATATATTTATATATCCCACAAATATATAAAGCTTTGAAAGAGGATATTTGTACACGAGTGTTTACCTTTCCTGCAAACACAACTGGGAATGTGGTGGAGCAAAAGGACGTAAACTTCCTAGATGTTCTCAAGCATCTTAAAGCAGTAAATTACTGGACCCGGGGGCTCAAGGGACACCATGGTTAATTGGCACAGCATAGTCCACAAAGACAATGTTCTATATCTTGCTTGGGTGCATACCATCTGCGATCTTGAAAGCTTGTGAGTGGCCACTTAAGGTGTAGCTATTTGTCTCTCTGTGAGGAAGAGAGAAAAATGGTAAGAATTGAAGAGGCTTGAAATCAATTAGACACATGAGCATCGGTCTCCATAACTCTGAGGCAGGAAAACTAGATGGTGCCCAGCTTCCACTACCAACTACCCTGAAAGGGATCATGTGAGACGGTACCCAGATAGAGTGGGAGGAAATATGGAACAAAACAAATTATTTTGAAAAAGAAGATTGGGTTTACTGGTTAGAAAGAGACTGGAGGAACCTAAGACTATAGCCCTTGACCACCATTTAGATCTGGAAAGGAATTCACCCTGTGTTCCAATTTTCAACCAAGCACTAGTTAGGTTTATAGGAAAGGGGGCTGGAGGTGGGATAACAACACTAGCAAGGTATGGTCATTCAAAATCAAAAGGGTAACATTTCCGAAGGACAAAGTTGAAATAAGAATGGGAATAGGAGTCACAGGAAGGAAGTGGGATTATTGTTGCATGGAGGGGATTGTAATCCTTGAGATAAAGTGTATGATTTGTTGAATGTAAAGCTGGTGATCTGGTCTATAAACCTTTGCTCAATTCACAATTAAAAGTTGATCACAAAACAAAACTCTGCCATCCAATATAAAGTCAACTTACAATTCTCTCTTTTTTTAAAATTTTTAATTATTTTTATTTAAGGTTTTCATTGTGGATTGAGTGAAAGTTTACAGGGCATATCATCAGTTTTACATTCAACAAATCATATACCTTGTTTTACTACAATGATTATATTCCCCTCCATGTACCATCAGTTAACAGTTTTCTCTCTATCCACTTTAGCTTTTTGAAAATCAAACAAAAAACCCCACTCAGGCATATATAATACATTACATCTCCAAAGGGCACATTCTGCAAGTCTGCTCCTGGCCACCAGCTCTTAGTCCTTCTCTTCTTAGTTGATGAATCTAGAGTCCTCAGCTGCTTCC
>NW_006408585.1:14801275-14802899 GCF_000296735.1 Chrysochloris asiatica
TTTGGACTTCCTCTCTGAGTATCATTGGCTCTTGTTCATATGGTATCTCTTGAAATGGTTGAACATCAACCATTTCCTTTTGGTACAATTCCTTTTGGCAGGATTCTTACCACCTTAGAAAAAGAAAAGTGGATTCTGGTGAACTGAGTGTCTAAAGAAGAGTCCGTTGTATAATGTGGTTTACTTTCATTTCTTACTTTTTTTAAATAGTAAAAACACATGCACTTGAAAACAGGATACACAGTGGAAGTCTCTCTGTAACTCTGTCATGATTCACTCATTTTGACCATCTTTTTATGACTCCTTCTACATTCACACACATAATATTCTATGTTCAGTGATCCCAGGAGAGCCAGAATTCAGTGGAATTGCCTTGTTTCTCTGAGTCTCTCAAGTTTTCACCTTTGATCATATCATCTGCAAATAGAGTATTACTTCTTTGCCAATTTGGATGCCTTTAATTGCCCTATCTTGCCTTATAGCTCTGGCTAAGACTTCCAGCACAATGTTGAGTAAATGTGGTGCTAAAGGACATCCTTGTCTGCTTCCTGTTGGCAAAGGGAAGGCTTTCAGTTTCTCTCCATTGAGAGTGATTTAGGTCATTGGTTTTGTATATATGCTCTTAATTATGTTGAGGAATTTCCCTTCAATTCCCCCTTTGTTGAGTGTTTTTACCAGGAATGGGTGTTGGATTTTTGTCAAATGCCTTTTCTGCATCAGTCAATATAATCATGTGATTCTTTTTCTTTTTTTATTTATATGGTGGATTATGTTGATTGTTTTTCTATTATTAAGCCATCCTTGCATCCCTGGTATAAACCCTGCTTGTTCATGATTATTATGACCATTATTTTTTGATATGTTGTTGAATTCTGTTGACTAGGGTTTTGTTGAGAATTTTTGCATCTGTGCTCATGAGGGATATTGGTCTATAATTTTCTTTTTTAGTGATGTTCTTCCCTGGTTTTGATATAAGGATTGTGCTCCCTTCATAAAATGTTTTAGGAAGTTTTCCATCCTTTTCTCTATTCTGGAATAGTTTGGGTAAAATTGGTGTCAGCTCTTCTCTGACTGTTTGGTAGAATTCACCAGTAAAGCCATCTGGGCCTAGACCTTTTTTGGTTGGGAGTTTTTGTGTGTTTGTGTGTGTTTTAAAAAGCTTTTGTTGTGAATTGAGTGATAGTCTACATGGCAGAACATCAGCTTTGCACTCAACCAATCGCATCTTGTTTCATTGAAATGATTACAGTCCCTTCCATGAACCATTGGTTAACAGTATTTGCCTCTATTTCCTTTTTTTTTTGTCCTAATGGACACAAAAACACACAGGAATATATAATTGTTTAAACAACCAAAGGGCACATTTTGCAAGCCTGCCTCCTGGCCACCAACACACAGCCTTTCTCTTTCCATGAGTCTAGAGTCCTCAGGTGGTCTATCACTCCATCTCCTCTGCCTCCATCTCTGGTGTCGCTACTTCTCTGGTTAGGGTCTTAAATTCCACTCATGCTCTTCCCTCTTGCTGGTCCTAGGGTCCTTTCTTTCTGGAATGTAAGATTAACCACTACCCCCTTTTTGTCATGCAACTTCTACCTTTACACTTGTGACATTCACAGTTAGTCAT
>NW_006408585.1:14803634-14806404 GCF_000296735.1 Chrysochloris asiatica
TACCTTCCCGTCCATGCATCCTCATCCAACCAAAGTGTGTACCCTGTAAACCTGCACCCCCACACCACAGTCCTCAGCCCCTTTCCCTCTCTGGATCCCAAGTCCCCAGCCACACCATCTCTTGACGTCGTCTTCTCTGCCTCCATCTCAGGCCTCACTGCTTCTCTGGGTAGGATCCCGCTTTCTGTTATTCTCCATTGATGGTCCTAGGTTCCTCTGCTCCTAGACTGAAAAGTTATTCACTCCCCTCCTTGCTACAAAACGTCCACCTTTAGATTTCCAACCCTCACAATCAGTCCTGATAACAATTATTCACTATTGCATCACAAGAGACCCATCTGTATTTCGTTTCATCAGCACTTCCTGGACAGGCTGAATACTATTCACTGGAGACTCTACCTTCCTCCACGCCCTTTGGATCTAGGTTCCCTCTTGAAAGCTTGTAAGCCAGTCACTTCTTACCTTTGTATCCCTCCCCCCATTTTGGGTTGCCAATGTCTAAGTTGTCCATCCCTGCCTACCCTTTGTGTGGAGGGGGTGGGAATAGTCTTGCAGCAGGGATTTGTTTCCTCTTTTGAGCTACTGCATTTATAGGTGTAGGTCATGTTTATAGAATTGTATCAATGATGCTTTCTTCCTCTTCTTTCTTCGTCTGGTTGAGCTCTGTTTATCCAGTCATTGAAGCCAGGTCAAGTGGGTATCACCTGCAAGTGTGGGTGTTCTTGCATCTGTCCGTCCTCTTTTTATGGGCTGTCCATGTCCCAAAGGTTTTGGTATGTTGTGTTTTCATTTTCATTTGTTTCTAGGAATTTAAAATTTTCACTTTGTATTTGTCCTACTACCCAGTAGCTTTTAATCAGTGTGTTACTCAGTTTCCATGTATTTGATTTTACTTCCTCAATTTTCCTATTTATTTATAATTTTATAGCATGTGGTCTGAGAAGATGCTTTGTAGTAGTGTGGTGTTTTAAAATTTATTGAGACTTGCTTTGTGGCCTAACACATGGACTATTCTGAAGAACGTTCCATATGTACTGGAAAAGAATGGGTATTGTGCTGTTGTAGGGTTAAATACTCTGTATAAATCTATGAGGTAAAGTTGATCAATTGTGTTATTTAGTTTCTCTCTGTGTCTTTGTTGAGTTTTTTTTCTGATTGTTCTGTCCTTTTGCAAAGTACTGTATTAAAATCTCCCACTATTATTGTAGAGTTGTCTATTTCTTTCTTCAATTTGATTAGGGTTTGATTTATGCATTTTGGGGGTCTTTCATTGGGAGCATAGATATTTAATATGGTATGTCCTCTTGTTCAATCATAAGATAATGTCCTTTTTTCATCTTATGCTGGTTTTAGCCTTAAAGTTTAGTTTATCAGAGATTAATATTGCCACTCCTGCTTGTTTTTTATTGCAATTAGCTTGGTATATTTTTTTCCATCCTTTCATTTTTTATCTATTTTTGTCTTTGTGTGTAAGGTATGCCTCTTATGGATATCATATTGAAGGATACTGTTTTCTTATTCATTCTGCTACTCTCTGTCTCTTGAGATTGAGAGTATGTAATTCATTGACATTTGGTGTAATTATTGATATAGGTGGTTTGTGTGTGTTGCTGCTGATTTATTTGTTCTGCATGCTTTCCTGAGCTGTGTTCATTTTTTTTGTGTGCTTTTTCTTATTAATTTCTTCATAGTTTTAATGTTTCCAAAATCTTATATTTTTATTTTCTTGATTTGATGTGATGTATTAAGTTTCTATGAGGCTACCCTGTTCTTTATTAATTTCTTCCACATTTTAAAACAGTCTGTTTCATCCTGAATTCTACCTAACCTCCTGACCACCTAGATCTCTGTTACAATGCTTTTCCTTTCTTTCAGTTTGTAGTTACCCTAATCATAGACTGACCTCCCAGGTTCCCTAATTTCATTCTTGTGGTTTTGTTTTGCTATGGATTCTTCCATCTGTGATCTGAGTTCCAGGCAGTATAGCCTTGTGTGCCAGTCTCTGGTGGTTTGCCCTTGTTGGTTCTCAGTCCAAATAATTCCCTGTAATATGTTTTGAAGCACTGACTTGACTTTTACAATATCCCTTAGTTTCTATTTATCCTGAAAAGTTCTGATTTCACTATCATATTTGATTGACAGCTTTGCTTGGTATATGATTCTTAGTCAGCAGTTTTTATTTCTCAGATTTTGTCTATGTCTCCCCACTGTCTTCTTGCCTGCATGGTTTCTGCTTAGAAATCAGAGCTTAATCTTATTGGTTTCCCTTTGTAGGTAACATTTCCTTTTTCCCTCCCCTGTTTTCAGGAGTCTTTTCCTTGTCTTTGATTTAACACAGTTTGGTTATGATATGTCTTGGTGATTTTCTTTTGTGGTCTATCCTGCCTGGGGTTCACTTAGCTTCTTGAATGTTTATCTTCTCGTCATTCAAGATATTAGGGAAACTTTCTTACAGAAGCTCTTTAACTATCTTTTCTGTGGTTTTCTTTGTATCTTACTCTTCTGGAATTCCAATCACCTGTAGGTGATTCTTCTTCGTGTTGTCCCACTTGAATCTTAGGCTTTCTTCAGATTTTTTAATTCTATTTTACACTTGTTATCATATCTTAGCAATATCGAGAGACTTATCTTCAGGCTTACTAATTCTGGTTTTTATCATTTCAGTTCTCCTCCTTTGCCCTTTCAGTGTAGTGTCCATTTCTGATGTTTTAGTGTTGATCATCTGGATCTCTGTTTGCACGTTTTATATATTGTCTCCAACACTGTATCT
>NW_006408585.1:14807659-14808967 GCF_000296735.1 Chrysochloris asiatica
TGTTGGAGGAGAATATTGAAAGTACCATGGGCTGCCAAAAGAACCAATAGATTCATTTTGGAAGAAGTGCAGCCAGAGTACTTCTTGGAGGCCACGATGGCCAAACTTCGTCTCTCATGCTTTGGACATATTGTCAGGAGGGACCAGTTACTGGAGAAGGATATCATGTTTGGTAAGGTGGAGGGGCAGAGAAGAAGAGGAAGACCCCCAATGAGATGGACTGGCCAAGTGGCAGCATTGATGGACTCAAGCGAGGCAATGGTAGTGAGGTTGGCCCAGGATGGGATCGTGTTTCATTCTGCTGTGCATAAGGTCACTATGAGTTGGTGCCAACTCGATGGCATCTAACAACAACAACAACAATGGACTTTTGCCTTCAAAGCCACCTGAGAAATTTCACAATGTTCCTGCTGTGCCTCTCTAATCAAGCACAAGTTTTTTCCCCCCTGATATTCTCTGTTCTCCCCATCTCCCCTCAAGTCTGTTTAGCTGTTTCACCTCTTGAGAACCAGCCCTGGGCTGGCCAGACCTGATTTGGAAGAGACTGCTGATGCATACTCGTTCTGTTGTCTCCTCCACTTCCATTCTGCACTCAGCAATCCACGTGGTGCAGCACCTTCCCTGGGGGTGTCTACTTATACAGGACTCACCTTTGGTCACCAGAGAGGAAATGAGTAGAAAGAGAAAAAGAAAACAAGGGAAAAGAAAAAACAAAAAACAAAAAAACTTGCACTTTTGTGTCTGTAAGTCAGCGGCAGGTTTCTGCAATGGAGATGCTCTATCCACTCACTCCCATTCAGAATGGTTGTGGCGGGACATGTTGGCTACCACAAATCAGAAGTCACCTCCTTTCGTGATTCTGTTGCAAATCTTTCTTCTAGTAAGCACTCATTTCACTTATTTATCCCATTATTTGAAGCTCAGAGTTCCGGGACCGCCCTCTGAATCTGTTTCATCCAGTTTTCCATGTTTTTGCTGAAGAGGGTCTGCACAGCCTTTCTGCCTAGTCTACTGTCAAGCCCTGCCCTCCCTCAAATTTTCCACCTTTGACAGGGTGCAGTCTTACACTTTTTCTATCACTCTGTAGTAGTGAAAGATATCTGAGCTTTCCTTCTCTAACAGGTTCCCACCTAACACAAGTTTGGCTTTCATAACTTTAACTTTGGTATATTTGAGTCCAGGTATGATGCTGTAGAATAAGCACTGGACTGAAAGTTCAGTTCAAACTCACAAATCACTACTCCCTGTATAAGTCAGAAACTTAAAAATAACAATAATTGTATTATATTACACCTAAATAAATTGTGG
>NW_006408585.1:14809152-14825298 GCF_000296735.1 Chrysochloris asiatica
ATTAACAACAACAACAAATGTATTGTTTATTTAAATCAGGCATTCTTTTAAAAAAAGAGAATGTTTTGTGTTTCTAGTGAAAATTTACACAGCAAATTAGGTTCCCATTTGAAGGTTTCTAACACAAACTGCTCAATAACATTAGTTCCTTTTTTTTTTTTTAAACAACATGCCAACTTCTCTTTGAGTTCTGCTTGTTCCATGTCCAATACCTCAGTTTCCTTGCCCCTTAACTTTAATCTTCTTATCTTTTCTTAAAGTACCTGTGACCTTTTGGTCTCATACAGATTTCCTTTTTTAATAAAGCACTGTACTCATAGACAATATTCTTTATTTTGTGTGTCAATCTGTTTATTTGGCTGAAAGGGTTAAGTTTAAAGAGTATCTCAGGACAATTGTCTAGGAGCCCTCTAATCTCAACTGGTCCAGTAACTATGGACTTTAAATAATTTGAGTTCAGTTCTAAGTTTTATTCTCCCATTTTATCAGGGTCCATCTATTATGCCTTTGATCCAAAATGTCAATAATAGTAGTGATTCTTGACCATCTGAGTCCATCAGAGACAGAAGGGGGAACTGATAGATAATTAATGTGCCTGCAGCCTAGGAAGACCTATTCAATATCTGTAATTGTATTTTCAGAAAAAAATTGCCCTTATTCTAACCCCCAGTTGTGAATCACTGACCTAAGACACAACTATTCAGACCCATGATGTGGCGTGGAGAACAGCTGTGTGGATCTCTCTGCACAATCTGTTCCACCATCCTGTGCAGGCCATCTGCAATCACTCAGTTGATAAGGCTAAAGGTAAATTGCCCTTAAGAGGGACTGTCTCCAGATTAATATAATCAGTGCGGCAATTACCTGTGTATAAATAATAGCTCTTTGGTCTGACTTTTTAAAACCGATTCTACTTTTTTTTAGATTTTTATAGGTATTCATCATAAAAAACTTTAAAAATATAGTAAGGTATTGTTGTTAAGTGCTGTCGAGTTGGTTCTTATTCATAGCAACCCCTGTACAGGGTTTCAGTTCAGCTGGTGGGTTTGAACTGGCAATCTTATGGTTTGTAGCCCAGTGCTGATCATATAGCACCACACCAGGAGTCCATAGTAAGGTATGTTGTTGTTAAGTGCCATGGAGTCAGTTCTGACTCATAGCGACCCTATATAGGCTTTCCAAGGAGTGGCTGGTGAGTTTGAACCGCTGACTTTGCAGTTCAAACTGACCTTGTGGTACAGTGCATTATCGCACAGTGCCACACTAGGATGCCATAGTAAGGTGTGGTGGCGGTGGTAGTGTGCCATAGAGTTGGTTCCGACTCATAATGACCCTGCATAGGATTTCCAACACTGTAAATCTTTAAAGGAGAAAGCTTCATCTTTCTCCTATGAAATGGCTGGTAGTTTCACACTGCTGATCTTGAGGTTAGCAGGCTGACTTATAACTACTACGTGTCCAGAGTTCCTTATAGTATGGTATAAATGCTCATAATTACATAGCCCAGAGACAAACAACTGTTAGTATTTACTTTTAAAATTTCACTTACTTTTAAAATTATGCAAATAATTAATGATACTTCTGGAGTATTGCGGAGTCCTGGTGTTACTCTATGGGTTCATGTGCTGGACTGCAAAGTCAGTTTGAACCATAAGATCAGTGGTTCAAGCTCACCAGGCACTCCTTGGAAACCCTATACAGAGTCACTATGGGTCAGAACTGACTTAATGGCACTTAACAACAACAACTACTGGAGTATTTAAAGAAAATTTAGGCATCCTATTGTCTCATCCATAATTACTTCAATCTGTGTCACTAATGGATAATCGATGTTATTGTTGTTCAGTGCTATCGAGTCAGTCCCGACCCATAGCGACCCTGTTTAGGAGCAGCTGGTGAGCTTGAATCTCTGACCTTGCAGTTCAAATGGGTTTGCAGTCTGGTGCATTAACCCACAGCACCACACCAGGACTCCCATAGATAATAGATAAGGACTTAAAAAAAAAAAAATCTGCAATACAATTATCACACACAATAAAATTCACAAGGATTACTTAGTGTATCATACCCATTCTGTAGTGACATTTTGTTAATAATACAGTACATCGTTAACTGGTTTGTTCCCCATACAGAGCCTTTATCCTCTTGTCCTGGTATCTTCTATTGGAATATCTTACAGCTTTGAGTATCCCAAAAATGCTATTTTAAAGATTTTCTTAACATGTTTTACTGTGAATTGAGTGAAGGTTTACAGAGCAGATTAGTTTTCCATTCAACAGTTCATACACATTTTGTTTCATCTCACTGATTACAATCCCCACAATGTAATATCACTTACCCCACTTTTTTGCTGTGTTTCCTGTTTCCATTCTACCTTCTGAACTTTGTCCTTGGTCAAGTGCTGCCCTTTTGATTGTAACTGCTAGATTATTCTAAGGTATGTGTACCTCACTAGTGTTATTTTTTTCTCCTTATAGAACTATCTATTGTTGGGCTGTAAACGGAACCAGAGAGGTGAGTTTATTTCCAGACCTGCAGGGTGACTAAGGAGTCCTTCCTGGACCACTTGGAAACCCTACATAGGCTCCTTAGGAGTTGGAACTGACTCAATAGTTACAACAACAGCAGGGTGACAAAGGGCCATTGTTTTGGGGCTTTTTAAAAAATTGCTACATGACATTCTATGGTATTATATCATGAAACATTGATCATCCTCATAATGATGAACTTTTGATATTTTCAGATTTATTATTATTTTAAGTAATACTACAGTGAACATCTTTATTTCCCAAGGATAGAAGTCTAAGTAAGAATTCACTGAGACAAAACTTTCATGCTCTTTTCTCTCTTTTCTTTCCCTCAGTAATAATAATGACCTCAGATGAGCTATTTAAATACTTCGTCTCAGATGTATAAATACTTTCTTATATTTAACTGACTTATAGTTAAAAGTTTTACAACATACAAATTAATATCTATTACCTTGGAAATCCTTCATAGGGTGGGGAAGTTTATTCTGTTAAAATTTATAACATCATTTACTTAGCCAAAGTTATCAACTTAAATCATGGCCTGCTATATTTGGTCAAGCATTTAATTAACTAACTCACAAGGAGTCCTGGTGTGGTGCTATGGGTTAATGCACTAGATTGCAAGGTCTCTTTGAACCACAGGTTGGTGGTTCAAACTCACCAGCTGCTCCTTGTAAACCCTATACAGGGTTGTTATGAGTCAGAACTGACTCGACAGCACTTAACAACAACAAACTTTATGTTTAGGAGCTCTGAAAACATAGTGGTTACGATTCAGGCTGCTAGCCTCAAGGTCAGGAGTTTAAAACTACCAGCAATTCTGTGGAAAAAGATGAGGCTTTCTGCTCCCATAAAGATTTACAGCTTTGGAAACCCCATACAGGTTCACTATAAATCAGAACCGACTATGGCACACCACCACCACCACCACCTTTTTTTTTTAAAGCTTTTATTGAGAATTGAGTGATAGTTTCCATGGCAAAACATCGATTTTGCATTCAACCAACTGTGTTTTGTTTCATTGCAATGATTACAATCCCTTCCATGCACCACTGGTTAACAGTATTGGCCTCTACTCTCTCTCTCTCTCATTTTTTAGTTTTTTGATGTACACAAAAACACACAGGCATATATAATCATTTAAACAACCAAAGGGCACATTTTGCAAGCCTGCCTCCTGGCTGCCAACATACAGCCTTTTTCTTTCCGTGAGTCTAGAGTCCTCAGCTGCTCTCTCCATGCCATCACCTCTGCCTCCATCTCTGGTGTTGCTGCTTCTCTGGTTAGGGTTCCATGATCTGCTCATGCTCTTCCCTCTTGGTGGTCGTAGGGTCCTTTGTTGCTGGAATAGAAGATTTATTACTTCCCTTTTTTTGTTACGCATCTTCTACCTTTACAGTTGTGATAATTGCAATTAGTCTTGATAACAATTATTGTATCAAAAGAATTTTACCCTATCTCCTTGCACCAGACCATCTAGACAAGATAAAAACTGGTCAGTGCGGATTCTGCCTTCTTCCCCTCACTCTGAAACTAACACCACCAACTTTATGTTACATCTTTTAATACATATATTATCACATTGGAGGTCTGATGTGGCACTGTAGGATAAGTAGTGGACTGCAAGGTCGGCTTGAACCGCAAGGTCTGTGGTTCAAGCTCACCAGCCGCTTCTCAAAAACCCTATACAGGGTCTCTGTGAATTGGAACCAATTTGATGGCATTTAACAACAATTATTAAATTGGATCTCAAAGTGTATTGCAAATATTTTCCTAGAGGAACAGGAACAGGCTTTTCTTTCATTTTTCTGGGTTTCAAATGCTTCATAATTTTGTCCTCTGCAAAATTCAGATCACTGAAGCTGCTGAATGCAATGAACATACAGAGTTCTGTCATTAACAAAGCTGGTAAGGCAGAGAGCCTAGGGGACCTCTTGGAAAGAGTTACAAGGAAAGCAAAGACTTTGTCTCAAGGACGGGTCTCTTTGGTGCTCTACTATATCCCCAGCATCTGGGACATATACAGTAAATGCTTAGTAAATGTTCATTGAGTGGATTCTCAGTGGCGAATGATTTCTCAGAACCGTAGTCCCATAGCTATTCCCCCACACCTCCAGCTTTTCCTGCTGCCTGGAGAAGCCCCTTGAGCAGATATGATGGGCCCAGCTGAGGCCCTCATGTGGTCCAATCTTCACATCTGCTACCTCGCCTCTCCAAATCTTCCTGAGACAGGGAGTCAAGGGGCATCTTGGAGGATGAAAGCATTAATCCCAAGACTGTACCCATTTTATAGTGTTTACTGTAAACAGACCACCCACCCATAAGATCTCCGTACTTCCTTGTACAGTCTAACTGGTTTTACCAACCTTGAAGGCTGGTCTTTCCTTGGGAGTGGAGGGGTTTTGTTTGCTCCTACCAGAGTAGTATAAGGAGCTCTGGTAGTGTAGTGGTTATGAATCAGGCTGCGAACCTCAAGGTCAGCAGTTCGAAACTACCAGCTGTCCCGCGGGGGAAAGATGAGGCTTCTTGCTCCTATAAAGATTTACAGCCTCAGAAACCCTGTACAGGGTCACTGAGTTGGAACCAACTCCAAGGCACATAACAACACCAGAGGAGCATGTTAATTGGGTGCATGTACAGCATTTTTTCCAAGATGGATTCCACTGCAAGGGTTATGAGTATTGTCATTAAGTCAGTTCCAACTCATAGCAACCTGCATAGGGTTTCTGAGGAGTGTCTGGTGAGTTCGAACCATCAACATTGTAGTTAACAGTCAAGTGCTTATCCTACAGCGCTACAACAGATCTCCAATTAGCCTGTTGTTGTTGAGTGCCATGGAGCTAGTTCTGACTCACAGCAACTCTGTATAGAGATTCCAAAAAGCAGCTGGTGGGTTTGAACTGCCAACCTTGTGGTTTGAATGCAGTGCTGATCCCACAGCACCACAGCAGGAGTCCCCAGTTAGCATGGCCCCTGTTAAAAGGGCCAGTCCCTGGAAATTGCTTCCCATCCCTGCTTTACCTGACTATTGTTAATAGTACACAAGACCCTCTCTTATAGGATGGAGATGCTGCTAGCACGCCCTGTAACACTGATACTAACTTTATAGAAATGCTACTCTAGGTTGAAGACAAATGGTATTTTGTGAACTGGGGTTTTCTGGCTGAGCAAAACTGGAGTCCTGGTGTGGTGCTGTGGACTAATTCTTCAGACTGCAAAGTTGTTTGAACCGCAAAGTCAGTAGTTGAAACTCACCAGTTGCTCCTTGGAAACCCTCTCTATACAGGATCGCTATGGGTTGGAATTGACTCGACAGCATTTAACAACAACAAAACTGGAAGGCTTTTCCTAAAATGAATTGGAATTATAACAAAGGATAACTAACATTTTTGAAGTACTGTTTCATGAAAAATAATTTTATTTTCTTCAAGTATTGTTTTCTTCGAGGTATTCTCTGGGAGGAGGGTTCCTAACAACCCCTCTTTCTGAGAAACGGTCAGATTCTTTCAGTTTGCAACTGGTCAGGGCAGCCCAAGCGATCACAACCTGTAGTCTGGTTCCTTTTGTGGGGTCAGAATTCGAATGGGTCTACACCTCTACTCTATGCAGTAAAGTCAGCGTGGGTCTACTCTTTGTTTGAAACCACTATTTTTGCTAAAACCAGATAGTAGCTGAACTTGGAATTGTGGGGAGGCCTGGTGAGGCGCTGCGGATTAATGCGCTGGACTGCAAGGTCCGTTTGAACAGCAAGCTCGGCGCTTCAAGCTCACCAGCTGCTTCTCTGAAACCTGTACCAGGTGGCTATCGGTCATAACTCTACGGCACTTAACAACAACAACAATGTAAATAACAGTATGGGGATGAATGTGGAATAGAAGAGGGGAGAGTAGTAAATGATAAGTGGAGATTAGAAGGGACTGGAATTGACCAGATGGCAGTGGATATAGTTTGGTTTGGTTTGACCTTAGGCAAGGAGCCCTGAGGGCACAATGGGATAAGCATTTGGACTGCTAACTGAAAGGTCAAAAGTTGGAACCCACAAGCCACTCCATGGAATAAATATGTGGTCGTCTACTTTCCTAAGTGTCTACAGCCTCGGAGACCCCACGGAGTAGTTCTACTTTATCCCATGAGGTCACTTTGAATCTGAACTGTCTCAATGGCAGTGGAGATGCTTTGGGGGCCTTAGGTAAAGGAGTTCTGGTAGTGCAGTGGCTAAAGTGCTCTGCTGCTAACTGACAGGTTAGCAATTCAAACCCACCAGCGCTCTGGAGTAGAATGATGCCATGGAAACCTGATGGGGCAGTTCTATCCTGCTCTATAGGGTTGCCATGAGTCTGAATCAATTCAACAGTAGGAGGCTTGGATGGTCCTTAGGCACATGTAGCATTGGGAGCTATTTCTATAGTAATATATAATTTATGATAAATCAATCCTGGTGTGGCGTTGTGGACTAATACATCAGACTACAAAGTCATTTGAACTGCAAGGTCGGTGGTTCAAGCTCACCAACTGCTCCTTTGTCGCCAGGGGTCAGAATCGATTAGACAGCACTTAACAACAACAACAACTATTGGGGAAAATTGACACTTATGCATCGAGGGTGCAATTTAATTTTAGCCTTGGAATGATACACACTTTAAAAAAATAGGAGTACTTAAATCTAAGATTCATATGGAGTAGAAGCAAAAATCAGACTCTGAAAGACCCTTTGTATATTTGTCATTTTAAACAATAAATGTATATATCCTTTGCCCCAACAATTTTATATTTGAGAATTTATCCTTCAGATGTTATGTGTGAAAGTGACATTTGTATACAGGTTATTCACTGCAGCAAGAAAGCCCTTGTTTGTAGCTTAGTTCTAAACCCAAAGTATGTGAGATTATAGTATGTGTTGGGTTTGGTTCCAATTTTTAGAGTACTTTTATCTATATGTAGAGAAGATTTTGATCTATGAATATTGCTTGTTTTTATCATTTGGACTTTCACTGAACCAAGTTCTGAGGATGGACAGGATACTTGATTAGTTTTTGTTGGGAAGGATTGATTGTGGACTGGGCATAATGCCATGATTTTCTTTTAGAGACTCGATCAGAAGGTGTGGGGAATTTGTTCATTATTAATAACAATTTAATACTGTAAGCAGAGGAAATAGGGGATGTAGAAATGACTTCCTCAACTTTTTTTTTCTTCTTTCACTTTGGACTGGAAACAAAGGCCCAATGTCTACCTTATATAAAAGCTATGCTTTTGTTTTGTTTTATTGTGAATTATGTGATAGTTTACATTGGGAGACCATTAGTTTTACATTCATCCTATCGTATATTGTTTCATTGTTTCCTGCTCTCCGCTCTTCTCCCTTCATGGTCCCAGGTTCCTCCGCTCCTAGACTGCAAAGTTGATCACTCCCCTCCTTGTTACAAAATGTCTGTCTTTACATTTCCAACCCTCATAATCACTCCTGATAACAATTATTCACTATTGTATCACAAGAGACCTATCTGCATTTCCTTTCATCAGCCCTGCTTAGACAGATTGGATACTACTCAGTGGAGATTCTGCCTTCCTCCACGCTCTCTGGATCTAGGTTCCCTCTTGAAAGCTTGTAAACCAGTCACTTCTTGCCTTTGTAGCCCCCCACCCCCATTTTGGGTAGCCAATGTCCAAGTTGCCCATCCCTGTCTACTCTGTGTATGGAGGGGTTGGGAATGATGCTTGCTGTAAAGATTTGTTCCCTCCTTTGAGCTACTTCATTCACAGGTGTAGGTCAAGTTCATCAAATTGTATCACATTACTCTTTTTTTCCTCTTCTTTCTTCTTCTGGTTGAGCTCTGATTGTCCAGTCATTGAAGCCAGGTCAAGTGAGTATTATCTGCAAGTGTGGGTGTTCTTGTGCATACACCCTCTCTTCTTATCAGCTGGATGCTTCACTCTCTACTCTAGTCCTCTGTGGCTATATCACTGACTCTGAGCCCAAGAGTCCCCAGGTCTTGCCACACTGCTGGCCATCCAGGTCTCCACCCAGGTTCACAGGAGTCTATTGAATGTTGGAGGGCTTAGCTCGCAGATTCACTGCTGTTTTTCCTTCACTTCCCCTTATCGGTGACAAACGTGGTCACCAATCAGAGTGTATATTCCCATTGAGTCTTAGTCTTGGAAGGTGGTTTGCTCTGAGGGGCCTCGACCACTTGCCTTGATGTCTCCTGGGCAAGCAACTTGATTGTTCTTATAGTAATCAGTCAGTCTGCCATTATTGTTTTGTATTTTACCTATCGGTCTTTCTTTCAAGAAGTATCTTCTGTTCTTCTAGCCACTCCAGGCTGGTCTGCTTGACTTTCAAGTGGAAATTTCCCACCTCAGAAGATTATGGATGCAGTTCAGCGTTCCACCTATGGTCTTATGTAATGCAGAGGCTCCACAGGAAGCCTCCTTCACTGGGCACATTGTAGCCCCATTTTAGGTACTCCAATCAGTTATAGGCAGAAGATGGACTTACAAGCTTTCTATGGTGACATTTCTGGCTATTCCTTTCTCTCCCCCTCCAGTGTCTATTTTATAATGGTATGACAGGGAAACCAAGATTGAAAAGACAGCCAAGCATCTTAACATTATTTTCCTCCTTTTGCCCATTCCAACCATGTCTCAATCCCTGTATCCCAGAGCCCTGTTTTTCCAAGGTTGTGCTTACATCATTATTTACCTCTGTCCCACTTAGCCCATGCAAACCTGCCTAATTGTTCTCCCATCCAAAAAGCTATGCTTTTATATGATGATTGGGAAGGGACATTCAGACCCGAGTTCCTGTAATTATGACCATATGGTTTATTTTTAAAGCAGCATCTGTGCTTCATTTCATAATCTGTTTTATACAAATGTAGCTGCTCTGAAAATTCACAATACAATGAGTTAGGGAAAGATTATTATTGGAGACCCAAAAGTTCTGATAGTATTGGGACTAAAGTTCCCTTTCTTAAGCTTTTAAACACATAGTGTAAGTTAGAATATAACATCCAAGGCAGCTTCAAAAAGTTTGTGAGAAGATTCTATTTTTTTTTTTTTTTTCATTTTTTCCCATGAACCTTTTGAAGCTCTCTTGTATAGTACTTCTTGTCTCTGTAGCGAGAAGTATTTATACAGTTGTGAGGTAAACAGTGATTACTGACTTAACTAAAAATTGTGATACAAATTCTTTCTTGGGAGGAAGAAAGAGTATGACTTAAATCTTCATCGGTCATAGCACAGGAAGCCAGGAGATGACATTTAAATTGATCAATCAAGAAGGCAATTTAAGCACATGGTTTCGTGAAGTAACTATTAGAAGAAATAGCTAAAAGATTTATAACTGTTTGCTGTTTTTAGGTGGGAGGTAAGGAGGAGTACAATAAGAGATTCTTGTTTTACATTATAAACAATCTGTCAAACCCACCAGCTTCTCCTTAGAAACCCTATACAGGTTGCTATATATATATATATAAAAGAGAGAGAGAGAGAATAAGGGTAAGGGTGAATTAGAATCGACTCAATAGTATTGGGTTTGGAGCCATCTCCGCTGATATCATGGTTGCCCTCAAACCCCTGGTGAAGTCCAAGATCATCAAAAAGAGGACCACGAAGTTCATCTGGCACCAGTCAGATCATCAAAAAGAGGACCACGAAGTTCATCTGGCACCAGTCAGACCTTTATGACAACAAGGTGCGGAGAAGATTTAAGGGCCAGATCTTGATGCCCAACATTGATTATGGGAACAAGAAGAACACAGAACACATGCTGTCAGTGGCTTCCACAAGCTCCTGGTCCACAATGTCAAAGAGCTGGAAGTGCTTCTGATGTGCAACCAGTCTTACTATACAGAGATTGCTCACAACATTTCCTTCAAGAACCGCAACGCCATTGTGGGAAGAGCCACCCAGCTGGCCATCAGAGTCACCAATGCAATGTCAGGCTGTGCAGTGAGTGAAGAAAATGAATAGATAGCTTGTTTGCATGCTTTATTTGTGCTAAAGAAGTGCAAAGAAGGAAGAAAGAAAAGCATTGGGTTTGGTTTTTGGTTTTATAGTATGTGTAAAGGATCCCTTGTGGTGCTATGGTTAAGCGCTTGACTGCAAGCCAAAACATCAGTCATTTGAACCCACCAGCTGCTCTGCAGGAGAAACATCTGAGCATCTTCTTCTGTAAAGATCACAGCACTGAAAACCCTAAAACCCTAAGACTCCTGCTTAATGCATTGTGCTGTAAAATAGGTTTGAACCACAGGGTCAGTGGTTCAAGCTCACCAGTTGCTCCTCAACAATCCGATACAGGGTCGCTATGGGTTGGAAATGACTCCAGGGCACTTAACAACAACAAGTGTTCTGTAGGGTCACTCTAAGTTAGAATTGACTCTATGGCAATGGGTTTTGCTTTTCTCTTGTGGTATCTGTAATGATAAACGGAACTATCAGTGAATGTTACATTTAAGGTAATAGTTCGGGAAATGTAAAGTATGTGAATTCTTGGGTGAAATAAAGGAATCATTGCTATCATCCAACATTATTTAGCCTAAAATTTTCAGTCTTTATTTCTCTGCATTCTCACAACTAGACCAGTAAATAACATCATGATAAATGGAGAAAAGATTGAAATTGTAAAGACTTCCTTTTGCTTGGATCCATAAACAATACTTATGGAAACAGCAATCAAGAGATCAAACAATGTATTGCACTAGGCACATCTACTGCAAAAGACCTCTTTAAAGTGTTAAAGAGAAAAGATATCAGTTTGAGGACTTAGTTGTGCCTGCTACCAGACATGTTATTTTCATTTGCCTCATATGCATGTAAAAGTTGGACAATGAAGAAGGAATAGTTACGAATTGGGCTGTGAACCTCAAGGTCAACAGTTCAAACCTACCAGCTGTTCCACGGGAGAAAGATGAGGCTTTCTGCTCCTGTAAAGATTTATAGCCTCAGAAACCCTGTACAGGGTCACTATGGGTCGGACCAATTCCATGGCACACAACCATCACCACCACCATAGAAGAATTAATGCATTTGAATGAAAGTGTTGTCAAAGAATATAGAAAGTACCATGGACTGCCAGAAGAACAAACAAATCTGGTTTCAAAGAAGCATGGCCAGAATGTTCCTTTGAAGAGAGGATGATGGCAAGACTTCATCTCTTATACTTTGGACATGTTATCATGAGGGACCAGCCCTTGGAGAAGGATGATGATGCTTGTTAAAGAGGAGTGTAACTGAAAAAGAGAAAGACCCCTAATGAGATGGATTGGCACAATGGCAACAGAGGGCTCAAACATAGCAATCATTGTGAGGATGGTGCACAACTGTTATGCATAGGATTTCTATATGAGTTGGAACCAACTCGACAGCACCTAACAACAACAACAATACTACCTGGGATAGGGTTTGACAAACTTCTTTTGCAAATGGCCTCATAATAAATGATATAGGCTTTGCAGTGACTTGGTTTCTGTTGCAACGACTCAACTCTACTGTTGCAATGGGAAAACATACATAAACAAATGGGCATGGCTATGTTCCAATAACACTTTATATATGGTTACTACAATTTTAATTTTACATGTCATGAAATATCTTTGCTATCTTTTCCAAGTATTAAAAATAACATAAAAATAATTTCTAGCTTGTAGACTGTACAAAAACAGGTAGCGGGCAGATATTGTCTGCAGTCTGTAATTTGTCATAGGTCTAACATATCTGTGTGGTTTCCTCAGATGCATAAAAGAGAGCCCCAGTCATCTTGTTGGCAAAGAGGGATTTTACATGGATTAGGTAAGTACCAGTTTCCCAAGTACTAAACTATGGAAATCTCCCAGAGAACTTCACAGGTTCTAGAAAGTGAAAAACTACCATTCTCTTCTCCCCGCTCACCGAGTCTCATTTATTTTTACTGTCTAAATATGGAAACATCTCTGTGAATGAAACTATATATATATATGGACTCCACAGTGGCTCACTCTGTCCTACAACTCAGAACAATACCAGAGACTCCCCTGCCCCAAAAGCCCAAGGGAGGCAAGCTTCATGCAATCACAATGAACAAATAACACCAGAATCCCTATATATATAGTTTCAATCACAGAGATGTTTCTATGTTTTGTTGTTGTTATGTGCCATGGAGTCAGTTCTGACTCATAGCGACCCTGTACAGGGTTTCCAAGGCTGTAAATCTTTACAGGAGCAGAAAGCCTCACCTTTCTCCCACAGAACAGCTGGTAGTTTCAAACTGCTGACCTTGCGGCTCACAGCCCGATTTGTAACCACTATGCTTATATATATATATAAAGGTTTTTATTGTAGATTGAGTAAAATTTATAGGCAGATCATCAATTTTACATTCAATGAATCATATACCTTGTTTCATTACAATGATTATAATCCCCTCCGTGTATCATCGGTTAACAGTGTCTTTCTCTAATCACTTTGGCTTTTTATTAAAAAAATACTCAGGCATATATAGTAATTGACACCACCAAAGGGCACATTCTGCAAGTCTGCCTCCTGGACTCCATCTCTTATTCCCTCACTTCCCATGAATCTAGAGTCCTCAGCTGCTCCCTCTCTCCATGTCCCCATCTCTGCCTCCATCTCTGGTGTCGCTGCTTCTCTGGATAAGGTCTCTCATTCCACTTGTGCTCCTCTCCATTGATGATCCTAGGGTTCTTTGTTTCTGGACTGTAAGATTAACCACTCCCTTGTTTTTGTTACAAAACTTCTACCTTTACAATTGTGAGAGTTGCAACTAGTCATGATAACAATTATTCATTATTGAATCATAAGAATCTTATCCCCATCTCTTTTAATCAGACCCATCTAAACACAATGAAAACTATTCAGTGGGGACTCTTTCTTTCTCCACACACTAATAAACTAAGTTCTCTTTGAAACCTTATAAGTAAGTCCTTCAGGTGATTTTAGCTTACATGAAGAAACAAGAGAGTGGCTCAAACACATGACCAAGATGCAGTCAGACAACATTTCTGAGGAAGAACAGGTAATGGAATTACCTGAGGAAGAATTCAAAAGAATGATATTTAGGTACCGTCAATGAATTGACGGAAAGATCGAGGGAAGCAAAGGGAACACAGAAAAAGCTTTAGAAGAATTTAGGAAAACATATCAAGAACAAACAGACAAAAAATAAATGCAAACCCTGCAAATAGAAATCCAGAAGATTGATACTAAGATCTCAAAAATGAACAATACACTAAAAGGGCAAAGGAGTAGATTTGAATCAACAAAAACCTGAATTAGTGACCTTGAATATAAATCTCTCAATACTAATAAGCTAAAAGAACAATCAGAAAAGATAATGAAAAAATCCAAAGAAGCCCTGAGGTTTATGTACGACACCATGAAGAGGAATAACTTATGGGTGATTGGAATTCCAGAACAGGAAGAGACAACAAAAAGCACAGAGAAAACTGTTGAAGAGTTACAGGAAGAAAACTTCCTTTACATGATGAACAAAAAGATAATCATTTGAGAAGCTGAACAAACCCCAAACAGGATAGACCCAAAAAGAAAATCACCAATATATGTTGAAATCAAACTTTACAAAACCAAAGACAAGGAAATAAATCCTGAAAGCAGTTCAGTAAAAATGAAAAGTTCCCTACAAAGCTCTGATTTCTCAACAGAAACCATACAGGCAAAAAGATAATGGAATGGCATATACATAACTCTGAAAGAAAAAATCACCAACCAAGAATCATGTACTCAGCAAAGCTGTCCTTCAAATATGATGATGAAATCAGGACATTTTCAGATAAACAAGAAGTGTTGGAATTTATGATAGACCAACTTTACAAAAAACACTAAAAGGTGTTCCTTAGACTGAGAACCAACAGCAGACAACAATCTGAGATTAACATACATGACAACAGCACCCAGAACTCAACCCAGATATAGAAGTATCCAAAGTAAAGTAAAGCTTCAAGACTTAAAATAGGGAACTAGAGATATAAATTTGAAGTCAACTGAAAAGCAAAATCAACCTACAAAGCAAAAAGAAGTAATAGTGTAGACATAGAACTTCCAAACAATGAGGAATTGAAATAGAGTTTAAGATAAAGCAGACTGTTTTAAACTGGGAAAACAATTAATCAATTGCAGAGTAACCTCACATCAAAATAAAGGAAAGGAAAATCAGAAAGATTTGGTAAACATAAAACAAAACAATGAAGGAGATGAAAAGAACACCCATAAACAAAATGAACTCAGTGCAGAAAGTCATGTAGAGCAAAGACAGTAGTAACACCACACACATACACAAAATAGCAAAATGATAGCAATCAATTTGTGTATCGATAATTACACTGAATGTCAATGGATTAAATTCACCACTCAAGAGACAGAGAGTAGCAGAATGGATAAGAAAACAGTATCCTTCGATATGCTGACTACAAAAACATACCTTACACACACACACACACACATAAAACTAGACTAAAATTCAAAAGATGGAAAAATATATATTAAGCAAATGGCAATCCAAAACAAGTAGGAGTGGCAATGTTAATCTCTGATAAAATAGACTTTAAGGCAAAAACCAGCATAAGGGACAAGGATACTATATCATGATTAAAGAATGAATTGAACAAGAGGACATAACCATAATAAATATCTCTGCTTCTAGTGAAAGAGCCTCAAAATGCATAAATCAAACTCTAATCGAACTGAAGAAAGAAAAAGACAACTCTGCACTAATAGTAGGAGATTTTAATACACCACTATGATGAGGGACAGAACAACTAGAAAAAAACTCACTCAACCCAGACACAGAAGATCAACCTGGACACAGAAGAACTAAATGACACAATCAACCAACTGAACCTCAAAGACATATACAGAACACTCAATCTAACAACAGCACAGTATACATCCTTTTCCAGTACACATGGAACATTCTGCAGAATATGCTTATTTAAAATATACTTATTTTAGAACACAAAACAAACCTCTACAAATTAAACATCAAAATGCTACAAATCTTTTTTTTTAAAGTTTTTATTGTGATTTGAGTGGAAGTTTACAAGGCATATCATCAGTTTTACATTCAACAAAGCATATACTTTGTTTCATTACAATGATTATAATCCCCTCCACGTACTGTCAGTTTACAGTATTTCTATTCAATTTAGATCTTTTTCAAAAAAACACACTCAAAAGCATATATAATAATTGAAACCACCAAAGGGCACATTCTGCAAGCCTGCCTCCTCGCTGCCATCTCTCAGTCCCTCTCATTCTATCAATCTAGAGTCCTCAACTGCTCCATCTCTCCATGTACCCATCTCTGGTATCGCTGCTTCTCTGGATAGAGTCCCAAACTCAGCTTGTACTCTTGTCTTTGGTGGTTCTGGGGTCCTGTTTCTGGACTGTAGGATTAAGATTTTGTTACAAAGCTTCTACCTTTACAATTGTGACAGTCGCAATTAGTCATGATAACAATTACTCACTATTGAATCATAAGACTCTTATCCCCATTTCTTTTAACCAGACCCATCTAGACAAGATGAAAACTATTCAGTGGGAACCCTATTTTCCCCCCACAAACACTTAAACTAAACTCCCTCTTGAAAATTTGTAA
>NW_006408585.1:14827218-14849289 GCF_000296735.1 Chrysochloris asiatica
AGGAGAATGATGGAGACAGGGAAGTATGCATGGGCTAAAGGAGATAGAGGTAAATAGTATATATACAACCCAGAAACAACAGTGTTCTGTGCATAGATACATGGACTGAGACATAGGTTGGATGGGTGAATGAGGAAGACTTAAATGTCCCACAAATATGTTAGAGTTTGAAAGAGGATATGTGTACATGGGTATTTACCTTTCCTGCAAACAAAACTATGAATATGGTCAAGCATAAGTGGGAAAAGTGACGAAAACTTCTTAGATATTATCGAACATTTTAAGGTAATGAGTTGCTGGACCTGGTCAATTGACATAACACAGTCCACAAAAAAATGTTCTACATCCTACTTTGGTGTCTGGGATCTTAAAAGCTCATGAGCAGCCATCTAAGGTATGGCTATTAGTCTCTCCATGTGTGGAAGAAAAGGTAGTGATAATTGAAGAGGCTTGGAATCAATTAGTCCAATGGATGCTGAGATCAGAACTAGATGGTGCCTGGTTACCACTACCAACTACTCTGAAAGGGATCACATTAGAGGGTCCTTGAGTGGGAGAAAATGTGGAACAAAACTCAGAATTATTAAGAAAAAAAAGGCCAATTTTACTGGTCAGAAAGAGACTAGAGCAACCCGAGGCTATGGTCTTTGACCTCCCTTCTGGTCTGGAAAGGAACTCACCCTCGTGGTCCAATGTTCAGCCAAGCAGTAGATAGGTATATGTGGTGACAGCAACACTAGCAAGGTCTACTCACCATGGAATGGTCCATCATTCAAAATCAAAAGGGCAACAAAGTTGAAAAGGGATGGAAAGGTGGGTGAGATGCAACTAGGAACCACAGAGAGGAAGTGGGATAACTATTATTGCATCAGGGGATTGCCATCATTGAGATGAAACAAAGCATAGGATTTGTTGAATGTAAAACTGATGATCTGGTCTGTAAACCTTCACTCAATTCACAATGAAAAGTTAAAGAAACAAATTAAGGGTATATATATCAAACCAACAGCCAACATCACTCTAAATGGAGAAAAACTGAAAGCATTCCCCTTGTGAACAGAAACCAGACAGGGATGCCCTTTATTACCACTCCTATTATAGGAGCTCTAGTAGCATAGTGGTTACGAATCGCGCTGCGAACCGCAAGGTCAGCAGTTCGAAACTACCAGCTGCTCCGCGGGAGAAAGATGAGGCTTTCTGCTCCTGTAAAGATTTACAGCCTCCGAAACCCTGTACAGGGTCGCTATGAGTCGGAACCGACTCCATGGCACTCAACAACAACAATATTCAATATTATGCTACAAGTCTTAGCCAGAACTATAATGCAAGAAAGGGAAATTAAAGGCATCCAAATTGGAAAAAAGAAGTAAAACTCTATTTGCAGATGGTACCCTATACATAAAAAATCCAAAGTTTCAGCAAGAAAATAATTGGAACTCATTGAAAGATTCAATGGCATCCTGGTGTGGTACTGTAGGATAAGTACTCAACTGTAAGGTCTGTTTAAACAGCAAGGTCGGTGGTTCAAACTCACCAGTTGCTCCTCAGAAATCCTCTACAGAGTCACTATGAGTTGAAACTGACTCAATGGCACTAATAACAACAATAACACTGAAAGATTCAGCAAAGTGATAGGGTACAAGTTCAACATCCAAAATTCAGTCAGATTCCTTTACACAATAAAGAGATCACTGACAAGGAAGTCAGGAAAACAATATCATTTATGATAGCCACTCAAAAGATGAAATTCTTGGGAATAAATCTAACCAAAGAAACAAAAGACCTATACAAAGAAAACTATAAAACACTACTACAAGGAACCAAAAGATACCTACAAAAGTAGAAAAATATACCATCTTCATAGATAGGAACACTTAACACTGTGAAAATGTAAACACTAACCAAGGCAATCTATAGATATAATGCAATCCCAATCCAGATTCCAACATCCTTCTTTTTAAAGATGGAAAAACTAATCACTAACTTTATATGGAAAGGAAAGAGACTTCAGATAAGCAAAACATTACTGAAAAAGAACCGAGTAGGAGGCCTCTTACTTCCTGATCTGAAAGTTTATTACACAGTAGTCAAATCACAGTAGTCAAAACAGCTTGGTACTGGTACAACAAAAGGAACAGAATTGAGAATCCCAAAGTAAATCCATCCACCTATGGTCAGTTGATCTTCGACAAAGGGCCTAAACATATTACATGGGGTAGAGATAGTCTCTTAAATAAATTATTCTAGCAAACTCTAAATCCATTTTCAGAAGAATGAAGAAAGACCCCTTTTTCACATCATATACAAAAACAAACTTAAAGATAAAAGACTTAAATGTGAAACTTAGAACTATAGAGATCTTCAGTGAAAAAATAGGGACGAATTTAGGGGCTTTGATACCTGGCATAAACACACTACCAAACACAACAGAACATACAAACACAGAAAACAAAATAGATGATTGAGACCTCATCAAAATTAAACATTTATGTGTATGAAAAGATTTCACCAACAGACTGGAAATGACAAGGGACTAGTCTCTAAAATTTATAGAATACTTCAACAAGAAGACAAATAATCCAGTCTAAATATGGGCAGAGGACTTGAACAGACACTTCACTAAAGAAGACTTTCAGGTGGCCAATAAACATATGAAGAAATGTTCGTGATCACTAGCCATTAGAGCGATTCCAATCTAAACAACAATGAGATATCATCTCAACATGGCATTAATAGTAAAGTTCAGAAAAACAGAAAACAATAAATGATGATGAGGGCGTGGAGAAACGGATTGTCCTACACTGCTGGTGGGATTGTAAAACGGTGCAACCACTGTGGAAAATTGTATGGCGCATCTTCAGAAAATTGGAAATAGAAATAACGTACTACCCAGAAGTCCCTTTACTTGCCATATATCCTCAAAAAATGAGAGCTGTGACACAAATAGACATATACACACCCATGTTCATTGTAGCAGTATTCACAGCAACTTAAATGCCCATCAATGGAAGAATGGTTAAACAAACTTTGGTACATACACACAATGGAATACTACTCAGTGTTGAAGAATGATGAATCTGCAAAACATTTCATAACATAAATGAACCTGAAGGACATTATTCTGGAAGAAATTAGTCAATCACAAAAGAATAAATATTATGAGATCACTGTTGTGAAAATTTAAGAAGAGATTTTCCTGCTAAAAGAAACATTCTATGATGGTTACCAGGGGTGTGGCGGAAGGAAAAATTATTCATTGGGTAGAGAGTAGACACATGTTAGCTTGGATGATGTTGTTGTTGTTAAGTGCCATCGAATTGATTCCAACCCATAGCGACCCTGTATGGAGTTTCTCAGGAGCAGCTGGTGAACTTGAACCGCCAACCTTGCAGTTCAAACTGACTTTGCAGTCTGACACTTTAGCCCACAGCGCCACACCAGGACTCCAGCTTGGATGAAGGGGAAGGCAGTATATGCAAGGGAACCTCCCTTGCACAGGAAAGATGAAAGTAGTGGGAGACAGGGAGGAGCACAAGAATGAAAGTGAATAGAGATAAATACTGCTAACTGACAGTACATGGAAGGGATTGCAATCATTGTAGGAAAGGAGATGTATGATTTGTTCAATGTGGGACTGCATATCTACTCTGTAAACCTTTACTCCATTCACAATTAAAAAAGTGAAAAAGTAAAAATTTTCTAAGATTTGAAAAATAAAATAAAGGATCCATCTTTAGAGAGAGGGTGAGCATTACTGGTAGAGGGATTGAGGCAGGGCCCCGAGGATAAGGAAGAGAGAGGGATGATCTATGGGTGGGATAAAGGGAAAGAGAGTGGAAAGAATGCAGAAAAATTCAATGTTGTGTGTGCAGGGGCAGGGGGCCAAGGAATGAGCAAGGATCCTTTTGGTGCAACCACTTAAGAATCAGTCTGGTGCTGAAGCCTTTTCAAGTGTGGTGACTCCCTATCTGGGATTTGAAATTATCTGGACAGATGAAACACGATTGGCAAATTGTTGATAATTGTTGAAGCTGGTTAATGGAGGTTCACTCTACAATTCTGATTACTTTTGTGAACTTTTGAAATTTTCCAAGATTTGAAGGAAAAAAAAAAAAAAGCTGTGTTTTTAATGAGGAAACCAGCTGAGTTTGACTTGCACCCTCCTACAGATGCAGCTGTTATCCCAGCTTCTTTGAGTTCCCTGCCCTGAAGCCCAAACAATAGACGCTGCGGCTGCCCGGCTGCCTCATTATTGTTGCAGCCTGTCTGTGGAAGGGACCCATTTGCTGCCTATGAATGAATGTCAGTTTCTGCAAAAGGGTTCAATCGTCCTGAAAAAGAACAGAATCTTGAACACAGAACCTGGAAATAATCTTGGGCCAAGTTCATCAACAAAACAATTAGTCGGCCTATGGTGCCACCCTGAGCCCTTGCTGGGTATTGTGTTGTCCTGAAGTCTTGACTGGCTGAGCGTTACTGGGCTAGCTCTCACAGAGGAACAATAATTTGGGAAAGATCATTGTATTTTTTACTTTGCTCAGGTATCTGAATACCTGATTCAGATACCTGAGCCTAGGAGCTGGGCATCCCTTTTAGAGATTTATCTTTTCATGTGATGATCTAGAATAAAAGCTTGATTATTTTTCTTTCTTTCTTGAGATGGTACTTGTAAATGTTCTAGCGCATAAGAAAACGTTCAGTAAATGTTGTTGTTGTTGTGAAGTGCTGTCGAGTCAGTTCCGATCCATAGCAACCCTGTACAGGGTTTCCGAGGCTGTAAATCTTTATGGGAGCAGAAAGCCTCATCTTTCTCCCACGGTGTGGTTGGTAGTTTCAAACTTCTGACCTTAAGGTTCGCAGCCTGGTTCGTAACCGCTATGCTACCAGAGGTGATCATTATTGTTCCTGGACTGCCTAGAGCAGAACTTTGAAATATCCCACAGTTTTATGGTTGACATGACCTCAGAGCTTACTCCCTTCACCTCAGTCATTTTTTATAGATGAGGAAATGGAGGGAGCTCCAGTGAATTGTCCAAGGTCACACGACTAGTAAGTAATAAGGTGAATGGCAAGTATTTCCCCCTTAATTTCCCAGAGTGAAGATATGAGCTTGTGTGTAACCCTTATAAAGCTTGGTCCCAGGTAGAGGGGTCGCATAGTAAGAGAAACTGTTTAGCACAGGTCATTAAAAAACAGTTCGAGTCCTTCACTTAGACTACTGTGAAGAGGATCCAATCATACCAATGACAGAAATACTTATAAAATCTCCTGCTTTCATCTACCACTTCCATCGAACTTTTGTTTACTCCGGAATATCCTCATCCATCAGTCTCTCCAATTTACCTTCAGTGGACTCGCTTTCCCTGCTTGACAGAAGGAAGATCCAAACAAAAGAATCCTCCTCCCTCTTTGGGATAGGGAGATGGGGGTGGAAATGAGACTGGCAATTCCAGGGTCCCTTTGACAAGCTGGCAGAGAAGACAAGGCTGTGGACACTCTCCTGATGTTACATCCTCAGAATCATAGTGGGAGTGAGAGAGTGGTGATGACAGGAAGGGGTTATATGCCCAAAGTGGCCCTTTTCAACAAACATTCCAGGGACTATATTGACTTGAGAGTTATAAGACAGATAACAAAAAGAGGTTGAGGGAAGACCCTGTGTAATGCAGGAAAGGTATTTATAGTTGGTTGGATAAAGTCCTCCCAACATTTACGTCCACTTGGAACCTCAGAATGTGATATTTAAAAGTAGTGTCTTTGCAGACATAAATTTAAAATGAGATAGGAGCATACTGAATAGAAGATAAATCCAATGGCCAGTGTCCTTATAAGACGATGAAAGAACATAGAGACACATAGGCAGAATACTGTGTCAAGGGAGAACAAGATCGGAGTGATGCAGTTACAAGCTAGAAAGTGCCAAGGATTGTAAAAGGCCACAAGAAGCTGGAAGGAGCAAGAAAAGACTCCCTCTAGAACCTTCAGAGGGAGTATGGCCCTGCAGACATCTTGGTTTTGGATTTAGTCTCCAGAACTGTGAGAGAATATATTTCTGTTTTTGTCTTGTTTTATTTTTTTCAAACCAAAGATCTAACGTATTTATTAGCCAACCTTTTAATGTGGAAACATAAAAACAAAGGAAGAAACCATAAGTTTTGCCATACATGTTCAATTGATCAGATCTTTGCAAAATTTAACTTGATATGGTCGAGTGCTAGAACCTAGGTGCATTAAGTGTGCCATCACATGAGGGTCTCCTTAGAGACCCAGCTTGGTTCTCCACTTTCTTCTCTTGGAGTAGTACCTGATTTTATTACCAGTTCTCATTCAAATCCATTGGAGAATGGGATGAGGTCGCTTTTGTTTCTTGGCCAGGAATCTTTTGATCCTGAAATTCTTATGAGAAGACATAGTGAAAATGAAAGGTAGCAGCACTCACTCGATTGTGAAGAAAGGACAAATACCTGCTGTTTTAAGCCAGTGTGTTTGTTGTCATTTGCCATGGCAACCCTGGGGAACTAATACTGTAGTCAAATTGCTGTAGCACTTTTTGACATTCTGCTTGGTTCTTCAGGAAATGACCAGTGACCTAATCACCCCCATTCCTCTGGACTCCTCATCTGAGAACACAGACCTTCTTCCATCAGCTCAGAACCTCCAGGTGTCCTTCTCATGTGTATGTTTACTAGGCCTCTTTTCTGTACTTCCTTTCTGAATTTGGGGAGGACCATCCTGGTATTCTGGCTTGCTCTCTTGGTTCAATAGCGACTTTTGAGAAAGACCCTTCTAAGGAAGGAGTTCTGATGTGGCACTGTGGGTTGATGCGCTGGACCTCAAAGTCGGTTTGAACCACAAGGTCAGCAATTCAAACTTACCAGCCACTCTTCAGAAACCCTATACAGGGTTGCTATGAGTCGGGATCGACTCCAATGCACTTAACAACACAGCAAAAGAAGGAAAGTTACTCAGGATATCATGCATGGCTAATGCCTGCCAGGGGTGGGGGTTGGGACAACTGGGGTGGGGGCCGCTATTGCTGGTGACAGTGTGTATTGTGTGCTGGACGGTCATAGTGGTCTGAGTCACCACAGTTTTATCCAGACTTTCTGGGGGGCCTGGATTGAGTCTGGATCGTTCAGTTTATGTTTCTCTGTTGCTGTCTACGTGAAAGAAATATCAAGGGCTGAGCCATAGCTACTGTCCTAGGAGATACATGAGCTTTCAAATCAGTACAGAAATAAAAACAAGGCCAACAAGTATAAATACAGAATTTCTTTAGATAAATGAGTAAAGCGCTTTTATCCAGTCTTGTAATTAAGTATGAAAGTGTCTCACTTTTGTGCTCCCACAAAACCTGCCATATCTCATCAAGACTAATTACCCAATTCATCAGTGTCATAATGGAGTCTTTGCTCCATACATGCAGGCACAACACTTACACATCACAAGTCAGTATTCCAAATAGCAGGTGGGTGAGAGCTAGGGCTCACTCCTTGTCAGTTTCTGTCAGTAATCCATCAGGCATCTCACAGAGCCTGGGTTGTCAGCAGAAGCAATAGGGCAGGTGGTGGAGGTGATAATAGCTAATGTGGAGGCTGCCTGCTCTTCAGGTGCTTACAGAGGAAAGGGGAGTAGGCGAGGCTAAGGCATGTGTGAGAAGAGAGTCACCTACTTTAAGGAGGTGGTTGTGTGAACCGTCATTTCTTCATTTATTTAGCAAATATTGAATGGGTTTCTACTGTGTGCCAGGCATGGTTCTAGACACCAGGGATAGCACAAAGAAGAAAACAGACAAATGTCCTAGTCTCATGGAGCGTGTATACTAGTTACAGTTGTTGTCAGGTGCTGTCCAGTCAGTTCTGACTCACAGGGACCTGATGCATATTAGAATGAAACACTACCCAGTTCTGTGTCATTCTCATGCTTGTTACAATTGAGTCCATTGCTGCTGCCACTGTGCCAATCCATCTCATGGGAGGTCTTCCTCTTTTTCCGCTGACCCTCCACTTTACCAAGCATGACGTCCTTCTCCAGGGGCTGGTCCCTCCTGATAACATGTTCATAAAATAAGAGACAAAGTCCTCACCATCCTGGCTTGTAAGGAGCATTCTGGCCAGAGTTCTATAAACATAGATTTATTTGTTCTGCTGGTAGTCCATGGTACTTTCAATATTCTTCTCCAGCACCACAATTCAAATGCATCAATTCTTCTATGACATTCCTTATTCATTGGCCAACTTTCACATGTATATGATGAGGCTATTGAAAATACCATGGCTTGGGTCCTGAAATGGATATCTTTGCTCTTGAGCACTTTAAAAAGGTCTTGTGTAGACTTGCCTAATGCAAATATGTCATTTGATTTCTTGACTGCTGCTTCCTTGAGTGTTGATGGTGGATAAAAAAAAAAAAAAAAAGAAGTCTTTGACAACTTCAATCTTTTCTCCATTTATCATGATGTTTTTTATTGGTCCAGTTGTTTATATGGAAATGCAATCCATATTGAAGGCTGTGGTCTTTGACCATCATCAGTAAGCATTTTAAGTCCTCTTCGTTTTCAGCAAGCAAGATTGCATCATCAGCATATTGCAGTTTGTTAATGAGTCCTCCTCCAATCCTGTTGTCATATTTTTCTTATATAATCCAGTTTCTGGCATTATTTGCTCAGTATAGAGACTGAAGTCCTGATGTGACACTGTGGGTTAATGCACTGGATTGCAGAGTCTGTTTGAACCACAAGGTTGGCGGTTCACTAACCAGCCAGTCCTTGGAAACCCTATACAGGGTGCTATGAGTTGGAACTGACTCGATGGCACTTAACAAACAACAACATACAAATTTAATAAGTATGGTGACAGAATACAACCCTGACACACACCTTTATTATGAATCGGGCTGCTATCCTCAGGGTCAGCAGTTCGAAACTACCAACTGTTCTGTGGGAGAGAGAAGAGGCTTTCTACTCCTGTAAAGATTTATAGCCTCAGAAACCCTGTGCAGGGTCACTATGAGTCGGAACCAACTCCACGGCACATAATAACAACAACAACAACAGTAGCCCCTTGTTCTATTCTAGCAACTGCCTCTTGGTCTATGTACAGCTTCCTCAGGAACACAGTGAACTATTCTGGAATATCCATTCTTTGCAATGTTCTCCATAGCTTGGCATGATCCACAGAGTCAAAAGCCTTTTCATGTCAATAAAGCACAAGTAAACATCTTTCTAGTATTCTCTGCTTTCAGTCAAGATCCATTGGGCATCAGTAATAGCCTTCACTCCATGTCCTCTTCAAAATCCCGCTTGGGATTTTTTATCAATGTACTGCTACAGTCATTTTTTAATTATCTTTAGCAAAATTTTACTTGCAGATGATATTAATGATATTGTTTGATGATTTCCACATTCCATTGGGTCACCTTTCTTGGGATGGGCACAAATAGGATCTCTTTCAATCTGTTGGAAGATGTGTGGTGGATATATACGAGTGGGAGGAAAGAAAGCACAAACAGATCAGTGTATGGTGTGTAGGAGAGACTTCATCTTGCTTATATTATCAGGCAGGACTAGACCCTGGAGAAGGACATCATGCTTGGTAAAAAAGAGGAAGACCCTCAATGAAATGAATCAACACAGTAACAGCACCAATGGGCTCAAATGTAATAACTATTGTGAGAATGGCGAAGGACCAGGCATTTTGTCATTATGCATCAGAACCAACTCAACGGTACTTAATAACAAAAACAGTAATGAAAATGGTACTTCTGTGGGTGGCACACACAGTTAAGCACTCAACTACTAACCAAAAGATTGGTAGTTCAACCCTACTCAGTTGTTGTTGTTAGGTGCCATCGAGTCGGTATCAACTCATAGCAACCTTATGCATAGCAGAATGAAACACTGCCTGATCCTGAGCCGACCTCACTATTGTTGCCACGCTTGAGTCCATCGATGCTGCCACCTGGCCAATCCATCTCATTGGGCGTCTTCCTCTTTTTCTCTGACCCTCCATCTTACCAAACATGATGTCTTTCTCCAGCAACTGGTCCCTCCTGACAATATGTCTGAAGTATGAGAGACGAAGTTTGGCCATCCTGGCCTTCAAGGAGTACTCTGGCTGCACTTCTTCCAAAATGGATCTATTGGTTCTTTTGGCAGCCCATGTACAAGGTACTCAGTAGTACCTTGGATAAAATGGCCTGATGATTTGCTTCTAAAAGGTCACACAGCTTTGAAAACCTCACAGAGCTCAATTCTAGTCTGCACAGGTTGCCTCATCAACCACTGGTTGGACTTTTTGGTTTTAATAAGTCATCAGGAGTTCCTGGGTAGGGCCGCTAATTAATGCATGCAGTTGCAAACTAAAAGGTTGGAGGTTCAAGATCATCCAGAGGCTTCTTGGAAGGAAGGCCTGGTGATCTATTTAGAAAAATCAGCCACTGAAGACCCTATGGAGCACAGTTCTACTCTGACACACATGAGTCAAAATCTACTTGATCACAGCTGGTTAAAGTAGTGATAAATGGCAAGTGATAAACTGGGAAAGGAGAGGGAAAGTGATAAGGGAATTGCTATTTGGGGTTCTTTGGAGTCCTGGTGTGACACTGTAGGATAAGCACAGGACTAACTGAAAATTTGGTGATTCAAACCCACCATCTGCTCCTCAGAAACCCTACACAGGGTCGCTGAGTCGGAACTGACTCGACAGCATTTAACAACAACAACAAGGTGAATCTTTCTTATAAGGTGGAAGTTGAAGGAGGAAGGGAGAGGGTGAAAGCTAAGAGGATACCTGTAGGGAGAGTTTCCGAAGGAGCAGTGAATGCCAGGGCCTGCTTGGTGTGTGTAAGAAACAGCAATGTGCCTGCAGAGCAGGGAGTTTGCAGGGGCAGGTGAGCTGTGAGCGAGGTCAGAGAGGTCAGTGGGGCGGGGTCATGTCTTGTGGGCCATTTAGAACCTTGACTTTCACTTGGAATATGGCGGCTGTTAACAGGTGCTAAGCAGCAAGGTGACATGATCCAATTTCAGCTATACAGGAGCATCAGTCTGTTCTAATGAAAACAGGCAAGGCTGGAAGCATAGGGGGTCATGATACCCAAGGGAGAGACGATGGAAGCTGGGAGCAAGGAGGTCATGGTGCAAGTGTGAGAAGTGGTGAGGTTGGGGATAAATCTGAACTGAAGAGCCAACAAGCCCAGGTCTCAGGGAGGGCGCTATGATTCTTAGCTGGAACAACTGGGAGAATGGACCAACCACTTCAGCTTCAGGTGGGATACAGCATGAGAGTGGGACAAAGGGCTGGAATACCAATCGATCACAGAAGCAAAGATAGAAGTTTGAGTGCATTTATCAATGCTTACTCTTACTTGCTTCAATGAGGGAGAGGTTACAAACTGGTGGCCATGGTCTGAGTCTGGTTGGCTGACATGTTTAGTTTGTCACAGCACAGTAGTTATTAAGCCATTGAATTAATTGCTAATGTTTATATTTTTTAAAAATCTAGATTTCTTCCTTCTGTTAGCTAAGTGGAAGGTCTGACCACCCAGGATTTATTATTATTTTTTTTATGATTGGTTGGCACTGGAAACAGCTAACCCCTTGAGCAAGTGTACCCCCTCCACAAGGCAGTCATGCCCACTTCTCCCCATGGCCTTGCAGCTGGCGGCCAAGCTTTCGGCACCCCCGTCTTTTCATCTAAAAGAGGAATCACAGTAGGACTGTCAGGAAAATTAAACGGAGGCGCTACGTAAAGCACGAGATGAGTGCCTACAAACGGTTAGCTGTTACTATTACCCTCATTACTGTTGTTATTATCATCACCTGTCTGGCCCTGTAGGGCTTTGAGTCTGCAGCCCTTGCAACAAGGATTTCGGGATCCTCCAGGATGATTCTAACTGGGCTTGAGAGGTGAGTGAAGCATCTCTTCATGAATGATGACACCAAACCAGAAAGCGGGAGGGAAGGAGGCAGAGTTTCCAGACTCTCAGACTGTGTTTGCCTGAGCGATATCAGCCCTACAAATCAGAGTTCATTTCTGCTCTTCCGCAGAGCTCGGCACAGTGGCCTGGATCACCCAGTGACTCATCTAATAGCCCCGTGAGCTTGCCCGGCTTGCAGTAACACAAATTACATTTGCAGCCTCCTTATCAGGCAAGCTAGGAAATTAAACTGAAACGGGCAATGGTGTTGCTAAGTAATATGGCTGCGTACACAGACACCCGAGGCTGAAACTATTAAAGCATCATTTCCTACTGTGGCTAATAAGGTTTGAAACCTTCAAAGGTATCCCACTGTTCTTTTTTAAGGTCAGAAAAAGAGGTGATTTGGTTATAAGCAAGAGATAGAATTTCCCTTCCTAGATATGTGTGTGTATTTGTATATGGGTGCATACTGAACGCCGTAAACTCATAGTTAATAGAAGCTGGAGGACGAATCTCTTCAGAGGCAGCCATCTTGCTTCCCCTCTGTCATGGCTGCTGGTCTGATCCACTTCTGTGCCCTACATTTGGTACTCAAGTTCAGTGACTGTTGGCCTCACTCTGCAGAGGGACGCTGCTTAGGATTCCAAGACATCAGGGAATGGAGACATTCCTGCCTTGTGGCAGTTTTTTCTTCAGAAGGCCAAGGGGTAAGGAGACGCCTGTCAAAAGGATGCTTGGGCAACTGAGCTGGGCCTGGAAGGAAGTAGGCTCCTTCACTATTCTATCCACTCAGACCATCTGTTCACTTTAGGCACGGGACCTCATTGACCCACACAGTCTAGAGCCCTTAGAGTTTGGAAAGTGAGGCAGTAGCTGTATGGCCCCTTTGGTCCTGCAGGTGGGGACTAAGCATGTGTACATGACAGCCAGTGTAGCTGTTCTGTAACCCTATGGCTACCCTGGTGGTTCAATGTGTTCATGGTGTTGGCACTGTGTGTTCAGGTGTTTGGGGCACCTGGAGCCCATGGCTCCTTTCCAGAGCCCTTCTCTGAAAAGACTGTCTCCATCTTCTCTGATCTAGGTTCCTAGGGGTGGGATGAGGAATGAACCGCTCCTCTTTAATGAGTATTTAGCTTGTATCTTCTCTGTAATGAGGGGACTTTCTCCTCAAGACCTCCTCCAGTAGGTGGCACCTCATAGTCACTTCTGCTTGGTGAGAAGAGTATGGAGCTGGTAGGTCCCTGGTGGGAAATGCCTGCTTCACAGTGGGCGTGTTTGTCCTGGACATGGCTTCCCCAGCTCTGAGATCAGACTCGAGCTCCCACCTGAGAGAGCTTGGTAATCTGGCCCAGTCTCAGACCTTAACCAAACAGAAGAATGTGGGAGAGAATTACACTACTGTCTCCTGGGATTTTCTGTGTGGTATGAAGGAGGACTGTCCCCAGACCATTCAAAGCCTTCAGACTGGGGATGTCCCCAAGTCAAACTTTCCATAACCAAGTGTATTTCCCCCCAAGTTGCCATGCCACAGGTATGTCCCACTGCCATCAGAATGATCCATGAAGACTACATGGCCATTGGTGTATTTCCCAAATCCCATGTACTGCCATCATGGGGGTATGACAAATACTCCATTATGAATCATTTCACCAAACGGGTCAAATTTCAATTGTTTTATCAAACAGCTGAGTTTTAGTATTGACATTCGATTGTGAATCACCAACATCCCATTTTATAGTACTTTGAAAACCATATGTAGTTTTCTAAGGGCTATGATTTGTTTCATGTGAGTCTGCCATGGTATTTCAGTCCTGTTGTTGTTTTGGGATACTCCCAAGTCAATTTCAAATGATAGCAACCCATGTGACAGAGCACAACTGTTCCATTGGATTTTCTGGTTTGTGGTTTTTCTTTATGGGAGCAGATTGCCAGATCTTTCTCCTTTGGATCCACTGGGCAGGCTCAAATCTCTAGACTTTTAGCTTGCAGTTAAGTGCTTAACTAAGTGACACCAGGGCTATTTCTTTAAGTATTAGTGATTAGTTTTCATATGACTTTGTTTTTGCCAAGTACGTTCACTCCAAATTGGCTGTTTAATCATATAAATCCGAGCTGTATGATTTCTATCCCTTTGATCACTATGTTGTTATTAGCTGTCATTAAGTTGGTCCCCAACTCGTGATGGCCCTTTGCACAGGGGAGCAGCATTCTATCTAGTCCCATGCCATCTCCATGATCAGTAGCAGATCAGACTGTTGTGATCCAGAGGATTTTCTTTGGCTGATTTTTGGAAGTAGATTGCCAGATCTTTCTTCCTGGTCCATCTTAGTCTGAAAGTTGAAGTCCATCTCTGCTGAAACCTGTCAGCATAGCAACATTTACGCCTTTACTGACAGACGGCTGATGGTGGCACATGAAGTCATGGCCAGGAGTTGAACCTGGGCTTCCTGCATGGAAGGTGATCTTTTACTATATCTATGTGTTATTCAAGGAAATATTGGCCATATTTTAGTAGCACCTGTAGCATTTCTCTGGAGGGCTGTCAGTTGCTTTCCCTCAGACAGTTCCTTTTTGATTCACTCACGCTGGTCATGCTGACAGAAAAACTTCCAAAGGGTGCACTGACTCCAAGCCAAGTTTCCATGGCTCCCTTGACCATCATTTGGATGATTGGTCAGTAGTTAAGCAAATGGTGTTGTACATTTGTGCCCTTGCCCATATCCAACACCAGGTACCTTCAGCCAAAGTTAATGGCCTGGTGCAGACACAGCTGGGGTTAGGCTCCTCCAAAAGTGAAGGGAAACCACTGCCCCCAAGTGAAGATGGGGTCCCAGGAGAGGGCAAGGACAGCTCAGGACATCATGATTCTCTGAGGGCCTTGGAAGGCATCACTTTTATCTCAGGATGGGGGACGTTGGTGGAACTGCCTTGTGTTCTTGAGATACTCTCATCTCTTTCAGAATAGTTCTCTTCTCTACAAGTATTGAAATGTCCTGACTGAGTTTTGGACATCACTTGCTCTTCTCCTCCCCACCAAGACTGACAGGAGCCCTAAAAATAGCGATGTCAGAGGTGTATCTATGGAAACCAGTGCCTATGGCACACACTGAAAGTGCACCCCTATCCAAACACACCACATTCATTTTCAGATAACTTTAACATAATATCAGCTCAAAAAACACAAGCCAAGTTCGTTCATCTTTTACTGAACATATTATACACCACAAGAAAAATACAACTGCACCTTCCTTGCTTCCACTGATGAAAATTGATCGATGATGTACTCAAAGTTTTTTGTCCCTCCTTCACTTTTGTTTTTCCTTGTTTTATATATTCAGCACAGTAAGATCACACAGTCTGCCTTGATCCATGGAAGCATTCAAATATGAAAGCTTAGTTTTAACATGAATGAATACTCACAGCTGGGGATGGTTAATGGAAACTGCTCCATGGTGACCCCCTTCAAATGGCACCTGGGGTATGTTAGAGAACGAACGCCTCTGGGTGATGCGTCTTTAGCAGTAATTTAAAACGTGAAACAATAGAAAAAACAGTTGACTTCAACTCATTGTGACCCAGCTTGTGTGAGAGTAGAACTATGCTCCATAGTTTTCAGTGGCTGGTTTTTCAGAAGTAAAGGTCTTTCTTCGAAGGCTCCCCCAATGGACTCTGAACTTTCCTAAACTTTCAGTTCGTAGCTGAGTGTGTAGACTGTTTACACTACCCGGGGACTCCTTAATCGTTGGTGTTAAGTGCCATTGAGTCAGTTCCAACTTATAGCGACCCCGTGTAGGGTTTCTGAGGAGTGGTTCTGAGTTTGAACCACTGACCTTGTGATTTAAACTGAGCTTGCTTATCCTGCAGCCCCACACCTTTAGAAAATAAAAGTTTCAAATTCTGATAATAAATGATTGCATATTAATGGTGGAAAATGTAAAAAAGCATCATAAAGTAGAAATCACCCGTAGCCCACCATTAACCCTTGGGTAACCATGGGTGAACGGATACAACCCTGGTGCACACCTTTTCTGATGTTAAACCATTTCGTGTCCCCTCATTCTGTTCAAATGACTGCCTCTTTGTCTCTGTGCAGGTTTCTTATGAGCACAATTAAGTGTTCTGTAATTTTCATAATGTGTTATGATCCACACAGTAAAATGCTTTTGCACAGCTAATAAAATACAAGTAAACATCTTTTTGGCATTCCCTGCTTTTAGCCAAGATCCATCTGATGTCAGCAATGATATCCCTAGTTCCGTGTCCTCTTCTGAATCTGGCTTGAATTTTTGACAGCGCCCTGTTGAAGTACAGCTGCAACCGTTTTTTAATTATCATCAGCAAAATTTTATTTGCATGTGATATTAATGATATTGTTTGATGATATTCACATGCCATATGATCACCTTTCTTTGGAATGGACACAGATACAGATCTCTTCCAATCTCTTGGCCAAGTAGCTGTCTTCCAAATTTCTTGGCATAGCCTAGTGAACGCCTCCAGTGCTGCATCAGTTTGTTGAAAAAAATTCAGTTTATATTCTGTTAATTCCTAGAGTTTTGTTTTTATCAACAATGCCTTCAGTGCAGCTTACACTTCTTCTTTCAAGACCATCTGCTCTTAGTTACAGGCCACCTCTTGTAATGATTCAACACTGACCAATTCTTTTTGATACAGAGACTGTTTATTCCTTCCATCTTCTTTTGATGTTTCCTGTGTCATTCAATAATTAGTTCATACTTCAGTATTCCAAGTTGAGTCTTGAATTTTTTCTTTAGTTCTTTCAGCTTGCGAATTGCTGAGCATGTACTTCCCTTTTAGTTTTCTGACTCCAGGTCTTTGTACATTTCATTATAATACTGTGTTTTGGACCCATCCTTTGACATTTTCTGTTCATCATTTCTTTCAGTCACTTTAGCTTCTCTACATTCAAAAACAAGTTTCAGAGTCTTTTCTGACATCCATTTTGGTCTTTTCTTTCTGCCCTTTTAAAGACCTTTTGCTTTCTTCATGCATGATGTTCTTGATGTCATCCCACAACTCCTCTAATGTTTGCTTATTAGTGTCTAATGCATCAAATCTGTTCTTGAGATGGTCTCTAAATTCAGGTGGTGTGTACTCAAAATCCTGTTGTAGTGCTGTGGGTTAATGAACTGGACTGCAAGGTGGGTTTGAACAGCAAGGCTGGCATTTCATGCTCACTAGCTACTCCTCAGAAATCCTATACAGGGTCACTATGGTTCGGAACCAACTGGGCGGCACTTTAACAACAACAACAATACTAAGTTATTTGTTAGCTCTTATGGACTTGTTTTAATTTTTTTCAGCTTCAGCCTGAATGTGCCTATGAGCAATTGATGTTCTGTTCTATTGTTTAGTCCTGGGCTTGTTTTGGCTGATGATACTGAGTTTCTCCATGGTCTCTTCCTACAGATATAGTCAATTTTATATCCGTGTGTTTCATCTGGTGGGGTCCACATGGTATAGTGGCCATTTATGTTGTTGAAAAAAGATATTTTCTATGATACTACTGGTCCTCCATCTTTGTTTTCAACTTTCATGTTCCAGTCACCAATAATTATCAATGTATCTTGATTGCATGTTTGACTAAATAATTTCAGACTGAATAAGTTGGCAAAATTCTCTAGTTCATCATTGATTTTTTGCTGCATAAATTTGAAAAAAAGAGATATTAACTGGTCTTCCTTGTGGGTGTATGGATATTACCCTATCATAGACAGCACTGTACTTCCAGACAGATTGAGAAATGCTCTTTTTGATGATGAGTGTGACACCATTCCTCTTCAGTTTGTTTCTTGCCCGGCATAGTAAACCATATGATTGTCCGATTCAAAATGGCCAATACCAGTCCATTTCAGCTCACAAATACCTAAGGTATCAATCTTTATGTGTTCCATTTCATTTTTGATGATTTTCAAAGTTTACAGATTCAAGCTTTATACATCCTACACTCCAATTATTAATGAATGCTTGTCACTCTTTCTTCTCATTTTGAGTTGTGCCCCATCAGCACATGAAGGTCCCCAAAACTTTACTCCATCCACAGCACTAAGGTCAACTCTACTTTGTGGCAAGAGCTCTTCTGCAGTCGTAGTTTAAGTGCCTTACAACCTGAGGGACTCATTTGCCAACACTGTATCGGACAGTGTACCACTGCTATTCATAATGTTTTCAGTGGCTAGCCTTTCAGAAGTAGTCCACCTCTCCGTCTTCCTAGTCTGTCTTCATCTGGAAGCTCAGCTGAAACCTGTCCAACCTGAGTGATCCTGCAGGAATGTAAAATACCCATGGCATAGCTTCTAGCATCCCAGCAACATGCAAGCCACCACAGTATGTCCAACTGACAGAAGAGTGGTGAATTGTGACATTTATGTTGATTCAAATATATATGTATATATAGGTGCCACTATAATTATTGCCGAAATAGATACCTTCAAAGTTTTCTTTGTGTCAAAGTTGTATATATTTTTTAAAGCACACCTTTCTTGATGTTGCTAAATTACCCTCCCAACAGGTTATGCATACTTTTGATCAGCTGTGTTTCGATGTCTTTTATTATAACCTACAATATGTTGGTTTGATCACTGAAAAATGGGCATCTTGTTAATTTTGATATCTTGGATTATGTGAAGTTAAACCTGCTCCATGCGGTTGTTTGGCTGGCAGGGATGTAGTGTGTTCCCTGCTTCCAGACATTGGAGTTTAAGTGTCGTTAGTGATCACTTAGGAAGATGAAATTGGGGCATACTTCCAGGATGCTGAGGGCTGTTAAAGCAGTCACGGCTATTAGCCTTTAAGCTTAAAACCAGTCTTCCTAAGTGCCAATCATTTTCAATCATCCCTGAGTGGGCCTTCTCATTCGAGGATATCTCAGCTCTTGCAGACCAGAACTGGGCAGAAGCTAATGCAGGACACAGGAGACTGGGGGTGTCTTTAGGATGCAGACAGGGTGCCTGACTAATGAATGACTACATTGTGTACATTCAGTCTTTTCCATTTTCCTCCCCCTCATTCATGGAGGTAATCTTGTATCAACTATCTTTCATTGTTTTGGGGTATCTGTTCTTTTAAACAATGGGTTAACTAGAGCATTTGATCCCATTATAAACAGTGTCAATCTTGTTTGATGATTTGAGACTCAACTGATGAGTAATCTGTCATGCAGGTGGTTTAGAAGGGTAAATGCTGCCTGGATACGCAGACCAGATGCGTGGGTCTGTGAGGAGAACAGTCACAGAACAAAAGCCAGGTTCAGGGAATGGTCATTCGAGGACGCACTCTGAATCCAATCTGTAGATACATGATGTATTGGGAGAACCAGCAATTCTGGAGTGGAGTGATTGGGCTGTGAGGGAAAGTTGGAATTCTGTGCTCCTTTCATGATGCAAAAATAACCTTAGTGTAAGTCACTCTGGTAAGACAGTCCAGAGATTGATCTGATTCCAAGAAGACAACATCATGAGATGTTTTGCCTATTTTATAAGGAGAAAGTATGGCTGTGGAGAAGTGGGGGAGTTGGTTAAGCCTGAGGGGATGGTGTCTTCCAGCTATAGCAGGTATTATGAGCTGCCCCTGTGGAAGGCCAGACTCTAATGACTTCTCCATCATCCCAAAGTGACAGCTGCTCCCAGAAGAGCCGCCAACGTATGAGAGAAACGACAATATTACTTCGGAAAGTGGGAAAGAGAGTGGAGGTTTTATGTATCATTTTCTGCCTGAACAATCCAATATCAGCATAAATAAACCCTAGAGAGGCAATAGGCAGGAGAATTAAACATGAATGACGATTGTTACCAAGACTCTGGAAACTGAGAGGAATTCAAATTGCATCCTCCATTTTGGGTTCTGACTCTGAAGTAACTTGACCAAAGCTAATTGTAGTCAGTTGACAAGATGGGCCCTAGAAGAGCACATGATTCTACAGAAAGGAAGTTTTCACAATGGAAAAAGCAGGCCTGGCCTAGGCAAGCTCTAAACTTTGGAGGTGATAATCTGGAACTCTCCACAGCAGTTTGAGGGTTAAAGACTAAGAGTATCAGAGCACTGTGGTAGGCGCTATGTCAGCCCTCCTAATTGCAAAGAGACTTGGAGTCTCTGGGTATTGAGTGCAGAATGGAGACAGATGGGAGATCGGGGAGGGTGGATGGCACACAAAGTTGTTTCACCAGGACCGCGGTTCTTCCACAAGACAGATCTCTGTGGGATGAAGATCTGCCTGGTGGAAAAATCTAGAGGCATGTAGTTGAACTTAGCACTATGCCCACAGTTATTGTTCATCACAATGATACTGCTCTGTTGGTTTCTAAATTGCTTTAAATCTTGTAGATCTGATTTGATCTTCACAATCTAATTTTTTTTTTTTTAACAGATGTATTGAATTTTAATTTCTGTCAGTCAGTCTCATGGGAAGGGCAATTTTCCAAAAGATAAGTGCTTTTGTTGTTGTGGTTAAGTGCTGTCAAATTGATTCCAACTCATTGTGACCCTCTATAGGGTTTCAAGGAGTGGCTGGTGGATTTGAACTTCTGACCTTGTGTTTAGCAGTCCAGTACTTAACCTACAGCACCATAGCAGATGTATAGAGAAAGCTAAATGTTAGCATATGTTTGAAGAGTAGGGCATGGACACCCCCCCACTCCTCAAGAGCACACTGTGGGGCAATGGTGGACTGCAAATGGCAGAGAGACTAACAGACTGAACGGCAGTCAGACCATAGTGGACTCACAGGAAGTTTAACCCCCACTTCTCCTTGGAGGTTTCAAGGTCTTGTTTTGTATCTCTGGATCTGTGTGTAATGAGTGGATGACCCATAGACCTGGGAGCTGTTGTCTTTACTGGGTAATCTTTGTTGTTGTTAGGTGCCATCGAATCAATACCAAGTCATAGCAACCCTATGCATAACAGAATGAACCACTGCCCAGTCCTAGGTCAACCTCATAATTGTTGCCACACTTGAGTCCATTAATGCTGCCACAGTGCCAACCCATCTTGTTGGGGGTCTTCCTCTTTTTCTCTGACCCTCCACCTTACCAAACATCATATCCTTCTCCAGCGAGTGGTCCCTCCTGACATTATGTCCAAAGTATGAGAGATGAAGTTTGACCATCCTGGTCACCAAGGAGCACTCTGGCTGCACTTCTTCCAACACAGATTTGTTGGTTCTTTTGGCAGCTCATGGCATTTTTCAATATTCTCCTCCAACACTATAACACAAAAGCATCAATTCTTCTGCAGTCTTCCTTATTCACTGTGCAGCTTTCGTGTGCATATGAGGTTATTGAAAATACCATGGCTTGGTTCAGGCACACGTTAGTCCTCAAGCTGACATCTTTGCTCTTCAACACGTTAAAAAGGTCTTGTGCAGCAGACTTGCCTAATGCAATATGCTATTTGATTTTTTGACTGCTGCTTCTATGACTGTTGATAGTTGATCCAAGAAGAATGAAGTCCTTGACAACTTCAATCTCTTCTCCGTTGATAAGAATGTTGTTTATTGGTCCAGTGGTGAGGATTTTTGTTTTCTTTACACTGATATGTAATCCATACTGAAGGCTGTGTTCTTTAATCTTCATCAGTAAGTCTTTTAAGTCCTCTTCACTTTCAGCAAGCAAGGTTGTACCATTTGCATATTGCAGATTGTGAACACGTCTTCCTCCAATCTTGATGTCACATTTTTCTTCATATAACTCAGGTTCTTGGATTTTTTGCTCAGCATACAGGTTGAATAAGTATGGTGAAAGAATACCACCCTGTCACACACCTTTCTTAATTTCTAAATTTCTAAATTTAGGTGGGATATATTGAAGGTCATATTTTGGCTGTAATGGACTTGTTTTCATTTTCTTCAACTTCATTTTGAATTTGCATATAAGAAATTGATGGTCTGTCCTTCTCTTGGCTGATGGTATAGAGCTTCTCTATTGTCTTTTTCCACAGATGTAGTCAATTTCATTTTTGTGTATTCCATCTGGTGAGATCCATGTATATAATGGTCTCTTATGCTGTCTAAAGAAGATATTTGAAATGAACAAATCATTGATTTTGCAGAATTCTATCATTCGTTCTCCAGCATCATTTCTATCACCAAGGCCATATTTTCCAACTACTGATCCTTCCTCTTTGCTCCCAACCTTT
>NW_006408585.1:14850054-14917468 GCF_000296735.1 Chrysochloris asiatica
TATTGCATTAGGCAAATCTGTTGCACAAAACCCTTTTTAAAGTGTTGAAGAACAAAGATGTCAGCTTGAGGACTAAGGTGCACCTGACCCAAGCCATGGTGAAAGCTGGACAGTGAATAAGGAAGACTGGAGAAGAATTGATACTTTTGAGTTGTGGTGTTGAAGGAGAATACTGAAAGTGCCATGGGCTGACAAAAGAACCAATAGATTCATTTTGGAAGAAGTGCAGCTGGAGTGCTCCTTAGAGGCCAAGATGGCCAGACTTCATCTCTCATACTTTGGACATATTGTCAGGAGGGACCAGTCACTGGAGAAGGATATTATGTTTGGTAAGGTAGAAGGTCAGAGAAAAAGAGGAAGATCCCCAATGAGATGGCTTGGCCAAGTGGCAGCATTGATGGACTCAAATGTGGCAACAGTAGTGAGGTTGGCCCAAGATCAGGCAGTGTGTCATTCTCCTGTGCATAAGGTTCCTATGAGTTGGTACTAACTTGATGGCACTTAACAACAACAATACTTTGTACATTCCATGTTCTGATTATTAATAGTTATTTACAGCTGTTCCTCTTCATTTCGAGTTGTGCCCCATCAACAAATGAAGGTTCCACGGGCTTTACTCCATTTATGTCATCACGGCCAACTCTACTTTGAGGAGGCAGCTCTTCCCAGTCACATTTTGAGTGTCTTCCTACCTGAGGGGCTAATTTTCTGGCACCATATCTGACAGTGTTTTTCTGCTATTCATAAGGTTTTCAGTGACTAAATATTTGAAAGTACTTTGTCACTCCTTCTTCCTAGTCTATCTTCATCTGGATGCTCATCTGAAACCAGTCCACCATGGGTGACACTGCTGGTATTTAAAATATGCGTGGCATAGCTTCCAGAAACATCAACTCACAAGCCAACACAGTATGGCAAACTGCTAGATGAGTAGTGAGGTAATCTTTGGCAAGTTACACCAGCTTTCATTTGTAAAATGAGATACTAGTATTCACTTCAAGGTCCTGTATGAGGATTAGCTGGGTTGGTACATGAAGAGCACTTGGAGCGCAGAGTTGGCACTCAATACATTTTAACTCTTTGTTGACAATGATGATGACAGCAGCAATAATGACCAAGAATATTGGATTTCACAGATGGAAGCAAGTCGTAGGATGGCTAAACACTTTCCCAATCTCCCAGCAAAGTTTTTACAAATTCCTGCTCTACTCATTCATGGCCTTGCCGGAGACATGGTGACAACAGAGGACTATTGTTGCTTTATCTACTTTAAAGAATTCTTGGGACTGATGGAAGAGCAACTAGGCCTGTGAGTGAATGAAATAACAGGTCAAAATGGGAAACGTGACCTTGAGAATTTCATTAGTTTCTTCAACACTGAGGGCAGCAGAGATATGACTTCTCCAGTAGAACTCCAGGAATTGAAAGGGTGAATATTGACCTCCCATTCTTGGCCTTGCCACTTATCAGCAGTGTGAACTTGAGCCAGTTACTTCATCTCTCTGGGTTCTGATTTTCTCATTTGTAAATCAAGAATAATAATTAGAGAGCTGTTGGGATTAGTTAGCAAGTTCCTGGTAACTGGTGAGGGCTCAATAAAATTCTGCTATTGTGCCTATTATTGTGTTTGTTATAAATGTTACTGTTATATACTCTTATAGTTTACAGCATACAACCATACAAACCTGGTTACTTTCATCACAGAGTTTGCTTTACGATTGTTCTCTCTCTGACTTTGAAAAGTGTTAACAATGCTCATAGGAATTCCTTCACATTGACTGCACCTGACCTTCTAAACCTGCCCTTGTACAGATGGCGAGAAGGTGGAACAAGGCCTAGGTCTACGTTTTCCTGTCTGTGTATGCTGTTTATCTACAAAACTAAGGAATGGCTGTGGCTCCTATGGAATAATTGGAACTTTTAAGGATTTTTAAGGTCCAGACTCAAGCCCTCCTCATCACTGACTTTTTGCTAACACTTTCCCTCGACCTACGAAGACTTACTGATCTTCTTTTTCAACATCTCTTGAATCTGCCCTTCCTATTCCGGTGCCTCAGCTACCTCAATTGCTTCTTATTTTCTGCCTCCAGTCCCCTTTGGTTTTACTCTTTTCTCCACACTCCCTGAAATTGTTCTTGCCTGTCAAGTCTCTGGTCTTCCTTCCTCTGGATAGGAAGCTATCTCTGATGATCACACCTAGACTTTCCTTTGGGAATGTATAAGTTAGGGTTGTATTTGGCTACAAATAACAAGAAAGCTAACTTAGACTGGCTGAAATGCATAGGAGTTGATTTCACTCCCATATCAATAAGTCTGAGGTAGGTGATTGCTTGCTTTGAATCAGTATTTCTCTCCTCAGGGTCACACACATCACACATCACATCTGTACTCAAGGCAAGGTGAAGGGAGGAAGGAGGTACAATTTGCATTTGGTATTTTTATCAGAAAAGCCGAAATTAGTCCAGTAGTCCCCAGAATGTCTCCATTTATACCTCATCAACCAACACATGTAAAGATTCTCTCCAAGAGAGATAAAGAAGACTAGCATTTGATTTTTTCTAGTCTTTAAAATGGAATGGGGAAGGGAGAGGGGCTTAGGGAGCAGAAAGTCATCTAGCCAACACTGTCTGCTGAGAAAACGCCTCCCTGAGCCTCAGTCCATAACATAGAGTTGATCCCTACCTCAGGCATGTCACTGATGTTGAATTAGAGCACGGTGGCACTGTGATTGTTTCAGGAAATGGCACATGATCAAAACCAGAAAAACCAGAGTTGATGTGACTGAATTCCAAGACTTAAGTTGAAACTGTTGAGGAAGAGAGAATCTTTTGTCTGGACTTAAATATGATAAAAGTTGAGGGTATTAACAGGCTACTCTTAAAAGAAATCCAACCAGAGATTGATTCTAACCTAGAGGAAAGTATGGATGGAGACAGAGAGAATGACATGGATGCCCTGGATCTAACCATGCCTTCTGAACATTCATTTCTGTGAGCTGACAAGTTTTCTTTCTTAAATAAGTCAGAGTTGCGTCTCTATCACTTCAACCAAAAGAGTCCTGGGCAGCGTATCTCTTTGGAGTATCAACTGAAACACCAGTACCACTTGATTGTATTTATGTTTTTACATAACAAAATTTCAGGATCCCTCGGTAGATTGCTGGCAGGAGCCATATCTTGGTCATCTTCGTATCCTGGCACTGAACACGCACATAACAGGTTCTTAGTAAAGGATTGCTTATTGGATGAGCCCTTTCTCTACTCTGCTCCTCACTGCCTACTTTCATACAGTTGAGGCTCTGGTGTCTGACATTAAAGGACTTCCATAAACCTCTCTTCTTCCATCATTCCCTTTGAGGAAAACCACTGCTGCTAAGTTGGCTCACTTGCCATTTCTTTAACAAGTGGCACTTTTTCGCCTGTATATTTCTACTTGCCATTCTCTCTGCCTGGAATACCCTTCCCTGCCTCCATATTCACCTTTCAAACTTACATTCAACAGGTAACTCTTATTCCATGGAATCCTCTTTGATCACCTCAAGTCATAACTACTGCTGTTGTTGATAATATTCATTGGACACCTCTCATATTGGATTTTGATCTTCCATCATTATCTTTGCATCTCATACAGCACTTAGCAGTGTGGCTTTTGTGTAGTGGGACTCAGGAGATATAGACAACTGAAGAGACCTGAGATGAATTCCCATTTCACTCCACAGAGATTTTCCTTACACTGCTAAAATTGGTATTGGTCATTGGTCAGCTGGCTACAGACTTCTCCAGGTCTCTTTGCATCACAAAGCTCTTGTTCTTTTTCATGCCACATTTTTTTTAAAGAGCTAGTGTTAAAAAATAAATAAATAAAAAAATCATGAAGTATAATTGATGTAAACTGCATGTATATGTGAGATGTACAATTTTGTGAATTTGGACCTATGTATGAAGAGGCTTTAAAAAGTTCATGGAAAAATTCCATGATCTTTTCATTATTCCATTTTCCCAGAGACTTTTTGATGTGCTCTCATACATATCCATGCAGCCACCACCACAATGAGGAGAGCGCACACATGCAAGACCCCTAAAAACTTCCTTGTGTCCTTTTGTAATTTCGCTTCTCTTTCCCCCAACTCCTAAGCAATCACTGGTCTGCTTTCTGTCACTATAATTTAGTTTGCATTCTCCAAAATTTTAGTTTGCATTCTCCAAAATGGAATCACATTTTATATAAATAGAAGTTTTTGTCTTAACTTCTTTTACTCAGCATGTTAATGCTGAGATTCATTGATGTTGTTGTGTATATCAGTAGTTTGAGCTTTTTCTTGCTGAATAGTGTCCCATTGGCTGGTTCTGCCACCATTTGTCAATGCATGTGTTGATGGGCATTTGGATTGAATCCAATTTGGTACTATTACAAATAAAGCTTCTAGAACGTTTGTGTACAAGTCTTTGTATGGACATACGCTTTCATTTCTCTTGGGCATATACCTATGAGAGGAATAATAGATTAATATGGTAGGTATATAACTAACTTTTTAAGAAACTATCAAACTGTGACTCAAAATTCCAACAGGAATAGAAGGATTCTTCATATTAAGTAACAAACTTGTTTCCTCAATTTACTGAGTTAATGTTGTTGTTGTTGTTGTGAAGTGCTGTTGAGTCGGTTCTGACCCATAGCAACCCTGTGTAGGGTTTCCAAGAAGCAGTTGGTGAACTTGAACCGCCAACCTTGCAGTTCAAATGACTTTGCAGTCTGGCGCATTAATCCACAGTGCCACACTAGGACTCCAGGGTTGAGAAATTTAGACACTAGTTACCAAAAAATGGGAGATGGGGTACAAAGGCAGGAAGTGGTTGGCTTATAAGCTTTCATGAGTATGCTTAGTTGCAGAATGAGAGAAGAAAAGAGAGAGAGATAAAGAGCAGAATGGATAAGAAAACAAGATCCTTCAACATGCTGTCTACAAGAGACATATCAAATAATAATAATAAGAGCCTAAATGACCACCAACAGAAGAATGACTAAACAAACTTTGTCACATATGCTCAATATAATACTGTGCAACCTTGAAGAACAGTGGTGACTATGTGAAACACCTCATAGTATGGTTGAACCTGTATGACATTATGCTGAGTGAAATTAGTCAATCACAAAAGGACAAATATTTTATAAGACCAACGTTGTGAAAAGTAAAAAAAAAAAGGGGGGGGGTTCTTGATAAACAATCTGTGATGGTTACGGGGAGGGAGGAAATTATTCATGGGCTAAACACATGTTAACATGGGTGACAGGGCAGGCAGTATACAAGAGGGAGGTTAGTAGAGGAAAGATGAAGACAGCGGGAGACACAGGGAGGAATGCAATAGTTAAAGTGAATAGAGGTCAATACTGTGAACTGTTAGTACATGGAGGGGAAAGCAGTTAGGTAATGAAGCAAAGCATGTGATTTGTTGAGTCAAAACTGATGATCTGCTCTGTGAACCTTCACTCAATTCACAATTAAGAAGTTGAAAACAAAAACTACCAAGTTGGTTTTCAATGTGGCTGTACCCTTTTATGTTCTCATCCACTCCAGTTGCTCCACACTCTCCTCAGTCACGTTTTCTCTTCTTCATATGTCAAATTCAGTGATTTTCACACTTTAAAAAGTGTTTTTTACTTTTATTTTGAAAGAGGAAATTAAAAAAAAAAAAAACAGTCACTATCTAAACCTCAAATAAGTAAAGCTTATTAAACTTATTAAACCTAGTGTGGTGCTGTAGGATCAGAACCAGAAATGCATGGTTGGGAGTTCAAACCCACCAGCTGCTCTTCAGAAACCCTATACAGAGTTGCTATGTGTCAGAATTGACTAGACAGCACTTAACAACAACAACAATAAGTGAAATGGGGTCCTCGTATGGTGCTGTAGGGTCAGCACTGGACTGCTAACCACAAGGTTGGCAGTTCAAACCCACCAGTCACTCCTCAGAAATCTTATACAGGCTCACTGGGAGTCAGAACAAGCTCCATGGCACTTATTAATAACCAGAATAAGTAAAGCATAAGAGATGTTTTGGTTGAAGGTCAGGGAAAATATGGGAGTCTGGAATCTCCCAGTCCTTCTCTGCTGAGCTCTGGGGCCCAGAGGAACACAATATGAAGACTCCACTTCAGGTTCAGTGTTAGTTAGATTTAACTTTCAAAAGTTGAATTCTGTGCCTGCCAACATAGTGCCATCCAGGCCACACCTGCGGAGTCAGCTAACTATGCTCAAAACATTCTGCCCAGCCATCCAAACTGGTGAGAGAGGGTCGAGCCCCCTTAATGCTGCCAAACATAGCAGCCAGAGCCACAGAGCTGATATTTCTCTCCGGAAGGAAAAGGGTTTTCAGAGTATGGAGACAACCTCCCCCCCCATCCCTGCATGTCATTCAAACTTAGTTGATCTCCAAGGCAAATATCAGAAGCTCTGCAACTCCAAATATCAGGAACAAAGAAACAAAACCGGGAACATTGTGCATGAAAAAGATTTTAATAAAGATTGGACTGGCTTCATGCGTAGATTCTGCTGCCAGTCTTCTTCTTATGATCTTGCCTGTGATGCAGGGTGAGAACGAATAAACTGGTGATTCATATTCCTGGCATCAAGGGGCCAGAGTGTAGCCTAAATGACAGCTGATGTAGGCAGAAGTCTTTTTTACATAGCATGCTCCAGGGAGACCTTCTAGCCTCAACTGGACCTCCCACCTCTGACCTCAGACTCTCAGTCCATCTGGCTCAGGGCTGCAGATGTCAGGGCTGAGGTTCCTCAATGTGTCTGTGGGAGCTTGAAGAAAACAGAATTACTGGGGCAGGGACCTGAGAGAGTACATTTTTACTCTGCTTACTTCATCCTCCTTCCTCCTCTCTCTGCCTTTTTTTTTAATGAAAAAGTTTAAAAGCCTATGCAAAACAGAGTAGTGTAGTAGACCCTTACATAACCATCACCCTGGATGGTACAAATGGTTCAGCATTCAACTACTAGCTGAAAGGTTGGCTGTTCAAATCCACCCAGAGGTGTCTCAGAAAACAGGCCCAGCAATTTTCTGAAAGGCCACAGTCTTGAAAACTCTACTGAGGAGTTACCCTCTACACACATTGGGTTGTCCTGACTCATGACAACTCACAACATCAACCATCACCCAGCTTCAACAGCTATCAAAACATGGACAGTCTTGTTTTCTCTTTACCCCAGCATAGTGGTTACAAGTCGGGCTGCTAATTTCAAAGTTAGCAGTTCAAAACTACCAGTGTTTCCTTGGGAGAAAGATGAGGCTTTCTGTAAAGATTTACAGTCTCGGAAACCCTGTGCAGGGTCACTGTGAGTCAGAATTGATTCCGTGGCATATAACCACCTTCTTCCCCCATAATATTTTCTTTTGGGGTCCGTCCTTTCTGGATGTTAGGGAAATTTTCTTCCAGCAATTCTTCGACTATCTCTTTTGTGGTTTTCTGTGATTCCAATGTTATTTCTCTCTTATTTGATTGTTCCTGTTGCTCTTTTCTGTGTTCTTATTTTCCTCAATCTTTCTGTGGAACATTTGGATGTACTTCAATATCATTCTCCTGAATTCCTTATTGGGCCATTCCAAAGCATGCAATACTATTAATGGAAATTCTATGTCTACCTCCAGCTCATTTGTTTCAGCTACTCTATCTTGTTTCTGCACATGAGCAGGGATTTTCTGTTGCTTTTTAGGCATTGTGGTGCTGTTGTATTTTTAATAATTATGTGAGTTAGTTGATGAAATAGTTGGTGTATTCTTAAGCTCCTTGATCACCTCCTGGTAGATGTAATCAGTAGACAGGCTTCTCTTTGTACTTCTCTTAATACTGAACTCAGAGTGATTTTAGCAGGTGTTGGTTATTTACACTGCTCTGGTGTATAGCAGCTGGTATTGGTTTTTGCCCATATGGTGGGATTTTATAAGGTGTGATTGTAGCTTTGCTGTATGACTGCAATTTCTGTCTCTTGTTGGGTTAAGCAAGGAGAGAAAGAGCCCCCCCAAGATAAAAGGGGGACCAAGAAAATGGACTGGACATGAAAATCTAAAATCGTCCCCCAAAGGAATTTTTTAAAAGTAGTAAAATATGGTTATGACTTTAGCACCCAATTTTTGACTTCTTGCCTTCAAAACTGCCTGAGAAATTTCAAGATGTTTCCATTGCACCTTACGATGTAACTCAAGATTTAGGTTTTGGCCTTTTCCCCCCTTTTTGCCCCTCTCATCTCCCCTCAAGCCTGGGGCTGGCCAGACCCATTTTGGAAGACACTCCTGTTTGAAGCTGTTTCTGTTGACTCCTCCCCTTTCTTTGATTCTGCGCCAAGCGATCCTTGCTGTGCAGATGCACGTGCATGGTAGTAGGATCTTCCATGGGGTGTCCACTGGCTCAGGTACCTCCTCTGCTCCCCAGAGTGGAGGTGGGCAGACAGAGGAAAATTTAAAAATGAAAAAGAAATGTCCACACTTTTATCTCTGACCACTGGTCAGCCCTCTGTGATGGGAGTGTTAGCTTGACCTTGTATCTGTTCCTTCCCATTCAAAATGGCCCTGCGGGGACTAGATGACCACTGCAAATCAGAAAACACCTCCTTTCTGGCCTCTGCTTCAAATCCGTTCACAGTAAACCTTCAATTCTCCTAATTATCTCTTTACATGAAGTTCAGACTGTCCTTTGAATCTGTTTTGTCCAGTATTTCATATTATTTCTGGTGGAGGTCTAAAAAGCCTTTCTCCCTAATCTGCGATCAAGTCCTGCCCTCTCCCCCATAATATTCTGAAAAAAATCTCAGGCATTACATTTGGGATATTTCATCTGTAGACACATCAGTATGTGTCTCTCAGGATTCTCTTAGACATAATCACAGTATCATGATCACATCTAAGGGAAGAACACTAATGCCTGGGTGTTTCTTATGCACAGTTCATATGAGGCCCATGGTACTAAGCAGGGTGTGCACTTCAAGGGCAGTCTCAGGAGTTGTACTTTGGGGAATCCGCACTCACAAGAGAGCCACAGCTCCATATAAGAAGGTTATGAGCCATGTTACATAGGGCTTCTGGGTCTCTGTCATCTCATGGCAAAAAACTTGTGTTTATTTTTAAAGTCAATTTTATATTTTAGCCTTAGGAGCAGTGGAAAGTTACTGTTGACTTTCCTAGAGAATTGTCCCTGGGGGCCTACCAGGATGGCATCATTTTGAACCTTCCAGACAAGATCACTGGGGTTTCCTTAAACTTTACTCAGAGAATTTGGTCTTTGCCCTGAATGTCTGAAAGATAACTTCCAAAACCTTGGAATTTTCTCAGTGATCACATGTCTTTGATGGGCTCTCCAAACCCTTATTAGGGTTTATGCTAATAAGTAACTCAGGTGGAGACTGGCTAGAACAAAAACACCACCTTGAGTTATCAGCTGACTTCACGGGAGGTGGGTGGATTTAATCGGTCATGACTGTGCATTGAGCCTCCAGGAAAGGCTCTGGACATGAGCACTCCATGTTGTTGTTATTGTTGGGTGCCGTCAAGTCGGTTCTGACTCACAGCAACCCCATGCACAACACAACGAAACACTGCCTGGTTCTGTGCCATCCTCACCCACAGTTGTTGTGATTGAACCATTGTTGTTGCCACTGTGTCAGTCCATCTCGTTGGAGGTCTTCCTCTTTTTCTCTGACTCTCCACTTTACTAAGCATGATGTCCTTCTCCAGGGACTGATCCCTCCTGTTAACATGTTCGGTGTATGAGAAACCAAGTTTTGCCATCCTGGCTTCTAAGGAGCATTCTGGATGTACTTCTTCCAAGACAGATATGTTTGTTCTTCTGGCAGTCCACAGTACTTTTAATATTATTTTTCAACACCTTAACTCAAATGCATCTATTCTTCTACAGTCTTCCTTATTCATTGTCCAACCTTCACAAACATTTGTTGTTGTTAAGTTCTGTCTAGTCGGTTCTGACCTATAGTGACCCTGCATAGGGTTTCTGAGGAGCAGCTGGTGAGTTTGAACTGCCAACCTTGCATATGAAGCTACTGAAAATACCTTGGTTTGGTCAGGCGCACCTTAGTCCTCAATCTTTGCTCTTGAATACTTTAACAAGGTTTTGTGCAGTAGATTTGCCTAATGCACTTTATGGGACTTCCTAATTGGTGAGAGACATTGATGCTCATGGTAGGATAGCCCATCTCCTAGTTTGTGTAAATTAAGGTCATAATATTTAAAACACAATGTTACTGTTAAGTGACTTCCAGTTGGTTCCAAGTCATAGCGACTACGATTTCTGGGGAGTGACTGGTGGGTTTGAACTGCCGTCCTGTGGTTCGCAGTCCAGTGCTTATCCTACAGCGTTACACCAGGACTCCACAGTGCTACTATATCCACCCCAAAACCAACTGCCACCCAATCAGTTCCAATTTGTTAAGTGCTATGGAGTTAGTTCCAACTCATAGCGACCCTGTGTAAGGTTTCCATGGAGTGGCTGGTGGGTTTGAACCACCAACCTTAAAGTTAGCAGCCCTGTGCTTATCCTACAGTGTCACACAAGGACTCCATAGGGTTTCAGAGGCTGTAAATCTTTACAAGAGCAGAAAACCTCTTGTTTCTCCTTTGGAGGTGCTGGTGGGTATGAACAGCTAGTCTTGCGGTTCTCAGTAAGATGTTTATCTTACATGAGAATAATGGGTCAGAAATGCTTGTTCCGGATGAGGTCACAATGAGAATACAACAAGGAGTTTCATGGTTGTTGTTTTGAAGTGACTTTGAGTTGGTATCAACTTAGAGTGACTCTGTATAGGGTTTCTGAGGCTGTGAATCTTTACGGGAGCAGAAACCCTTATCTTATGGTTTAGCAGTCCAACACTTATCCTACAGCCAGCCTAGAAGAGAGTTTATTTAGGAAACTTGTGCTCTTTGAGGGTAAGAAAAATGGCTCTTTTCTTGTCTTGGTCCCCTCCACGGCAACTAGCATGACGGGACAGCAGCTTGGATCCTATGTGGTGGGTAGTTCTGGAGCTGCCTCCTCAAAGCAAAGATATGAGCCGCTGAGTCAACAGGTGCCCACCAGAGGGCGTCAGCTGCCACACTGCTCAGCTCTTATTTCTGGAATCTCTTCCTAGGCTGCCTGAATGTGAGGAGAGACTTGCCAGGGAAAATGTTTAAGGTGACCTTTTCCCTCCTTGCCAGGGCCACTGAATGCATTGTTTAATGGTTCTCTTTAGGCCTGTGAGGATTTGTAGTCACCAAATGTGATGTATAACAACCTTGGTCACTGGAGGGTTCTGTGTGTGTGATTATAACTTCCGTCTGAGAGTGACTGCCCGAAATGGACTGAACTGTCCCTGGCTTCTCTAGTCACTTCACCTGCCCTCACTGTTCCTCCATCATTTACCACCTCCCTGGGACTTTAATAATCTCTCCCAGATGACAGAAGAAAGGAATCCCCAAGTCCCAGGTGCCTCACTCTCCAAATGCAGGATGCCATTCTCCAGTCCCTGCTGGCAGGAGACCTAGTCAGGGTCTGCTGCCTCCACCTCCTTGCACCCCGGGAGTGGCATTATGGGAGAGCATAGCTGCTGATTCTGAGACCTAGTCTCTAAGCTGGACGCTTAGCAACAGTTGTCGATTCCAAGAGAAATGGAGAAGCAGTTTGTCCACAGGATCGTGGTCTTTTTTTTTTTTTTTAAGAATGACTTTCTCAGTCACTTTAAAAAATATTTTTTATTGTGTTTTCGGTGGAAGTTTACACAGAAAATTAGGTTCTCATTTAACAATTACTACACTTATTTTTCAAAAGAAGCCTTGGTGGCAAAGTGGGTTAAGCATTGGGCTGCTAATTGCTAGGTCAGCAGTTTGAACCCACTAACTGCTTCCAGGAAGAAAGCCGAGGCTGTCTGCTCCCATAAAAATGTATAGCCTTGAAAACTCTACGGAGCGGTTCTACTCTGTCCTATATGGTCTCTGGGAGTTGGGTTCAGGTAATCTGCTGTGGGTTTTATACATAGTCCGTGACATTGTATCAATATTCTCCTTACAGGATGCCTGACTTTTACAGGTGCTTCCAACTTCTAGGCTGGGGGAGTATTGGGAACAGCCCCAATGTGTCTGGGGAATGGAAAGCTAATGGCTTATGACTTGTGTACTGGATAGCATTTGGGGTTTACAATACTAATAGTAGCTAACTAACACTCTCTGGTAGCGTAGTGGTTACGAATCGGGCTGCGAACCTTAAGGTCAGCGGTTCGAAACTACCAGCCGCTCCGCGGGAGAAAGATGAGGCTTTCTACTCCCGTAAGGATTTACACCCTCGGAAACCCTGTACAGGGTCGCTATGGGTCGGAACTGACTCGATGGCACTTAACAACAACAACACTCAAGAGAGGCCTGATGTGGCGCTGCAGGATAAGCGTTGGACTTCTAACTGCAAGGTCGCCTGTTCAAATCCACCAGCCACTTTCGAAATCCTATACAGGGTCGCTGAGAGTTGCCACTGACTTGATGACAGAGAGCAACAACAACACTCAAGAGCACATCCTATGTGTCAGGAACAATTTTAGGTGCTCTGCACAGATCAGCTGAATGAATCCTTCCCACCACTCCACCCCTGCCTCTATTTCACGGACAAGGAAGCTGAGTCATAGTGAGGTGGAATCATTCTTTCAGGGACACCTAATTGACAAATGGCAGTCAGGAATTGACAGAAGGAAATTAGGCTCAGAAGCCGTTGCTCTTAAAGACCAGTCTGCTAGCGTCAAAAGGCCTCCAGGGATTTAAAGCCAGTCCATTCCGGCTCATAGCACTTCTTTAAAGTACTGAGGAGGGAAGAAATCTCCATCATTTTTAAAGGAGGTAAAAAAGCTAGATTCCAAAATGGGCATAGGCTTCCAGTTCTCTAAGCTCGTCTCCAGAGTTCTGGGCAAGGGCTGTCCGGCTCGGAATAAATGTTAAAAATAAAACATCTTGATTGCCTTTGGGGGAAGGTCCTGCTGAGGAGCCAGCGTCCAGAGAGGTCTTTCCTAATGTTGTCACCAGGGGACGCAGTCGGGACTTTCAGCGCCTGTGCTATCGGTGCCAGGAGGGGGCAGTAGCTCAGCCAAGGCTCTGGGCCTTGTGGCTGTGGGGAGACGGCTGAACTGAAGCTTCTTCGCTCTAGCGAAGTGGAAGTGGGGAGCTGTTGTAAGTACTTCTACCACTTTGCTACCATTCTTTCATATGATTTTTGAGTCAGTCCTTCAAAGGGTCAGGTTTGCCGACTTCCTGCTGACTCTCCACTAAATCTAGCCTTTGAATGGAAGACTGAGACAGAACAGCCTCAAATGTCCCCTGAAGGTGAGAGCCACTGCTCATAAAAGCACCTTTCATAACCATAAATTCCCCTGCTTCTGAGTCTTTGAACCAGAGTGAGCCACAGGTTGCAGGCCAGCTGGAGATGAATGATGAAAACCCTGCTCAGAGTCTGGTTGGAGCTCACAGGAGAGAAGAGTTTGACAAAAGGAAAGCTGAGCCGCCTAGGAGACCCTGGAGATTATATAGCGTGCCCAGGGCCTGCTGGGGCAGGAGGTCACCAACCTTCTAGGACATGACTTTGGTGAATAAGCTTTGAGCTCCTCTGGATGTTGAGGGCCTGAAAGAAGCAGAGAACCCACTGAGTTGTTCTTTAAATGGGCCCACGTTCTCCAACAGTGGGAAACAGATACTGTCCAAGTCGGGACCCATTGTTGTAAACTAAGCGGTATGTGTGTGTGGTGTTGATTCCGAATCATAGTGACCATGTGTAGGGATTCCGAGGCTGTAAATCTAGTCTCATCTTTGTCCCATGGAGCGCCAGGTGAACTTGAACTGCTGACCTTGCAGTTAGCAGCCCAACTCATAACCCACTACACTACCAGGGTTCCTTTAATGGACTAAGTGTGTCCCCTTGTCCCCAAATATGTGTTGTAAATCCTAAACCCCTATTTGTTGTTGTTGTTATGTGTCATTGAGTCAGTTCTGACTCATAGCGACCTTGCACAGGGTTTCCGAGGCTATAAATCTTTACATGAGCAGAATGCCTCATCTTTCTCCCACAGAACCATTGGTAGTTTCAAACTGCTGACCTTGAGGTTGGCAGCTTGACTCGTAACCACTATGCTACCAAATCCCTATACTGGGGCTATAATCCCATTTAGGAATAGAGCTTTCATTGTTACGTTAAAGAACCATATCATAGTAGGGTAGGTCTTAAGCCAGTAACGTTGGAGGTAAAAAGGAGCCAGTTAGGCACAGAGAAAGAAGCACAAATGGAGAAGAAGATACACTCCCCATAAAGACCACTGGGGAACTAATGAAAAGAGATGAGGACTTTTTCCCAAGCCCATACAGAATGAAAACCTTCCCCTAGAGCTGACTCCCTGACTTAGACTTCTAGCCTCCTAAGTTGTGAGAAGCTACACTTCTGTTTGTTAATGTCACCTCCTTGTTTATTTCTGGTATAGCAATGCTAGATAACTAAGACACCAGTTTTGAATCATTCTTTGCTTTCTGTTGGGAAGGAGCGTGTGGCTACAGGAGATGGTAGTTACTAGCACTGTCATCCAGCTTGACTAGGTTTTCCTTTGGGTATGTGGTGAGATTGCTCTTCCCAGCTCTCTTGACATTAGGCGTGGCTGTGTTCCTTGCTTTGGCCAATGAAACGGTACATGTGTCTTGCAGGCAGAAGCCACTCTCTTCTATTGTTGTGGTGTGGCAAGCATCAATGCTTCAGTTGGTGGTGGTCGTGTCTGCCTGGGTTCTAGAGTGAGCTGTATAGGGCAGAGGCTTCAGATGGTTGGTGATAGACGTGTGGTCCAGTAGGAAAGCACTCTTTGAGGTTTTAAAGCCACGGACATTTTGGGGCTGTTTATTAACGCAGCATAATCTAACCTACCTTGACAGATACGTGGGGGGTCAGATTGATGAATGTTGGCTGATCACTTAGCATGTGTGTTATGTATCCCAAGGAACCATTCATTTCATGAACCTGATTAAAAGACACAATTAATTGGTCTTAGTAATAGCCATTACAAGCACTGTTATGAGTCAGTCAGGGGAGACATTTAGGAAGTGTCTCTGAGCTCCTTAGAGTTCAAGTGCTTTTTCTGCCAACAGGTCTTGGTGGTGTGACAGGTTAAGTGTTGGGCTGCTAACCAAAAGGTTGGCAGGTGGAACCCACCAGCCACTCCATGCAAGAAAGATAAGGCTGTCAGCTCTGCTAAAGACTTAGAGTATTTGACACCCTGAGGAGCTGTTCTACTGTGCTCTGTAGGACCACTGTGAGTTGTATTCACCTCCATGACAGTGGACTTGCACAGGGTTTCCGAGGCTATACTGTGTCTAGCTCAAAGGATCCTGGTAGAAAGGGAACCCAAGGGCTCCAATGGTTCAGAAGCTTGTTCTTAAATCTCCAATGAATCAATGGAAATAGATGTCTTTATCTTCTTCTATCAAAGCTGCAGGAGCTCTGGTAGCGTAGTGGTTACGAATCGGGCTGCGAACCTTAAGGTCAGCGGTTCGAAACTACCAGCCGCTCCGCGGGAGAAAGATGAGGCTTTCTACTCCCGTAAGGATTTACACCCTCGGAAACCCTGTACAGGGTCGCTATGGGTCGGACCTGACGACTCGACGGTACTTAACAACAACAACAACATCAAAGCTGCAAAGGAGCCCTGGTAATATAGTGGGTTATACATTGGGCTGCTAACCTCAAGGTCAGCAGTTAGAATCCACAGGAGTCTCCATGGGAGAAAGATGAGGCTTTCTGCTCCCGTTAAGATTTATAGTCTCGGAAATCCTATATAGGGTCACTATGAGTTGAAATCCACTAGACAGCACACAACCACCACCATCAAAGCTTCAGAAGTACTTAACACCAGAAACCGCTGAAGTACAAGAGGAGATGCGGTTCCCATTGGCTGCACATTAGAGTTACCTGGAACCTTAAAGAATTCCTATGCCAGGAATAACTGAGGAATTAGAAAAAATAATCCCAATTAGAGAAACAAGAGTCACTGGCATTGGAATCAGACACAATGAACTCTTCAGGCTTTGGGCCATCTCCTTGCCTTCCAGGTCTTGATGACTTTGATATATAGCCATCTGGGGATCAGAAAGACAAGCTGTGTTCTCTCTCTGAGACAGGTGCACCTCCCGAGTATAGTGCTTTGGAGATGGGACCACTACAGCTAAAAATGCTGACTGCATCCATCACAGAGGTTGCAACTCCTCAAGTTTGTTTCTGGTGCTGTTAGGTGCTGTTGACTTGGTTCTGACTCATAATGACCCTATCTGCGCACAACAGAACAAAGCAGAATGAAACAATGTCCGGTCTGGCGCCATCCTCACAACTGTTTTTATACTTGAGCCCACTGCTGCTGCCACGGTGTCAGTTAATCTCTTTGAGGGTCTTTTTCTTTTTTATTGAGACTCCATTTTTCCAACTGTGATGTTCTTCTCCAAGGACTGGTCCCTCCTAATAACATGTCCAAACTTTAGACAAAGCCTTGCCATTCTGGTTTCTAAGGAGCATTCTGGCTGTACTTCTTCCAACACATTTATTTGTTCTTCTGGCATCCATGGTAATTTTAAGATTCTTCTCTAACACCATAATTCAAACACATCAATTCTTCTCTGGTCATTGTTGTTCATTGTCCAACTTTCACATGCATATGAGGTGATTGAATATGGCATTGCTTGGTCAGACATACCTTAGTCCTCAAACTGATATCTTTTCTCTTTAACACTTCAAAGAGGTCTTTTGCAGCAGATTTGTGTAACACAACACATCATTTGATTTCTTGACTGCTACTTCCATGAGTGTTGATTGTGGATCCAATCAAAATGAAGTCTTTGACAGCTTCAGTATTTCTCCATTTGTTGTAACGTTATTTGTCAGTCCAGTTGTGAGGCGTTTCCTTTTCTTTTCGTTAAGGTGAAATCCATATTGAACACTGTAGTCTTTGATATTCATGAGTAAATCCTCTTCATCCCCAGCAAGCAAGATTATATCATCTGCATATCACAGGTTGTTAATGAGTCTGCTTCCAATAACAATACCACATTCTTCTTCATATAATCCATCTTTTCAGATTATTTGCTCAGCATACAGATTGAACAAGTATGGAAAAAGGATCAAACCCTGCCACACAATTTTCTTGATTTTAAACCATTCAGTTATTCCTTGTTCTGTTCTAATGACTGCCTTTTCATGTATGTACAGGTTCCTTGTGAGCACAATTAAGTGGTCTGGAATACCCACTGTTCAAAATATTACCCATAGTTTATTATGATCCACACAGTCGAAAGTTTTTTCATAGTCAATAAAACACAAGTGAACATCTTTCCATATTCTCTGCTTTCAGCCAAGATCCATCTGGTATCAGCAACAATATCCCTCATTCCACGCCCTCTTCTGAAACTGACTTGAATTTTTGGCAGCCCGCTATCAGTGGATTGCTGCAATAATTGTAGAATTATTTTCAGCAAAACTTTACCTGCATGTGATATTAACGATATTGTTCAAAGATTGATACCACATTATTCTACTGGGTCATCTTTCTTTAGAATGGGCACAAATATGGGCATACTCTTGCAATTGGTTGGCCAGGTAGCTGTCTTCCATATTTATTGGCATAGACGAGTGAGACTGTAAGATTTCTATTTGTAGTCTGTCAATTTCTGGAGCCTTGGTTTTTGCCATTGCCTTCAGTGCACCTTGGACTTCTTCCTTCAGTATCTGGTTCTTTGATCATAGGCTGCCTCTTGAAATGGTTGAACGTCAATCATTTCCTTTTGGTACAGTGACTCTGTATTCCTTCTATCTTCTTTTGATGCTTTCTGCCTCATTCAATATTTTGCCCATAGAATCCTTCAATATTGCAACCCAAGTCCTGAATGTTTTCTTCGGTGTTATCAGCTTGAGAAACATTCAGCGTGTTCTTTCCTTTTGGTTTTCTAACTCCAGGTCTTTGCAGATTTCATTATAATACTTGCCCTTTGAAATTTCCTAATCAGCTCTTTTATCTCCTCATTTCTTCTATTCACTTTAGTTTCTCTACAATGACAAGCAACTTTCAGAATCTCTGCTGACATCCAATTTCATCCTATCATTCTTTCTTTTTAATGACCTTTTGCTCTCTTCCTGCATGATGTTTTTATGTCATTCCACAGTTCTCCTGGTCTTCAATCATTAGTGTCTAATGCATTATATCTGCTGTTGAGAAGATCTCTAAATTCAGGTGAAATATATTCCAGGTCATATTTTGGCTCTTGTAGAGTTGTTTTTGTTTTCTTCAGCTTCAGCCTGAACTCGCATATGAGCAAGTGAAGGTGTACCCCACAGTGTGCCCCTGGTCTTGTTTGATGATCTCCACACAAATGTAGTCTCTTTGATTTCTGTGCGTCCCACTTGGTGAGGTCCGTATGCATAGTCACCTTTTACGTTGTTTAAAAATGATATTTGCAATTAATGATTGATTGGTCTTGCAAAATTCTATCATGTGATTGACAGCATCATTTTTTTCACAAGGCCATGTTTTCCAATTACTGATCTTTCAGTTTCCAACTTTTGCATTTCAATCACAAAAAAATTATCAGTACATCTGGATTACATGTTTGTTCAATTTCAGACTGAAGAAGCTGGTAGAATTCATTAATTTCATCATCACTGACTTTAGGGTTGGTGCATACATTAGGATAATAGTGGTATTGATGTGTCTTCCTTGTTTTCTTTTTGTTATGTGTCCTCAAGTCAGTTCTGACTCATAGTAACCCTGTATAGGGTTTCCAAGAGAAACTGATGTGTATGAACTGTGGATCTTGTGGTTAGCAGTCCAGTGTTTATCATACAGAGCCATACCAGGACTGTCTACCTGTGGTGGCATGATAGTGGTATGCCATGGAGTGGGTTACCCTGAGGTTAGCAGCCCAATTCGTAAGTCTTCCTTGTAGGTGTATAGATAATATCCTATCATAGATAGCATTATACTTTAAGATAAGTCTTCATTTTTTTTTATTGTGAATTATGTGATAGTTTACATGGGAAAACATTAGCTTAACATTCTTTCTATCTTATTTCATTTCATTGCAATGATTACAAGTCCCTGAATGAAGCGTCAAACAATCAAAGGGTACATCCCACAAGCTTGCCCCCTGGCTGTCAACACACAGACCCTCTCCCTCCCAGAGTTCAGAGTCCACAGCTGTTGCATCTCTTCCCTGTCATCGTCTCTGCCTCCAGCTCTGGCATCACTGCTTCTCTGGATAGGGTCCTGTACTCCACTCTTCTCCCTTGATGTTCCCAGGGACCTCCACTGCTGGACTGCAAAATCAACCACTCCCCTCCTTTGGTTACAAAATGTCTACCTTTATATTTCCAACACTCACAGTCAGACCTGTAGCGATCATTCACTATTGAACCACAAGAGTCTTATCTGCATCTCCTTTCATCAGCCCTGTCCAGAAAGGTTGGAAATCACTCAGTGGAGATTCTACCTTCCCCCACATCCTCTGGAACTAGGTTCCCTCTTGAAAGCTTGTAAGCCAGTTATTTCTTGACTTTGTATTCCCCCCGCTCCCCACCACATTTTGGGTAGTTGCCCATCTTTTTCGACCCTATGTACTAAGGGATTGGGAAGGATCCTCACTGTAAAGATTTGTTTCCTCCTTTGAGCTACTACATCCACAAGCATAGGTCAAGTTCATCAAATTGTAGTGGATTACTCTTTTTGTCCTCTTCTTTCTTCCTGTTTTCAAGTTCTGGTCATCCAGCCATTGAAGCCATGTTAAATGGGTACTATCTGCAAGTATACTCTGGTAGCGTAGTGGTTACGAATTGGGCTGTGAACCTCAAGGTCAGCAGTTCGAAACCACCAGCTGTTCCGTGGGAGAAAGATGAGGCTTTCTGCTCCCGTAAAGATTTACAGCCTCGGAAACCCTGTATAGGTCACTATGAGTCGGAACCGACTCCATGGCACATAACAACAACAACATCTGCAAGTATGGGTGTTCTTGTGCATCTCCCCTCACTTCATATCAGCCGGACACTTCACTCCCCACTCTAGTCCACTGTGGCCACGTCCCTGACCCTGGGCCCAGGAGTCCCCAGGTCTCACCATACTGCTGGTCAACCAGGTCTGAACACAGGTTGAGACAGGAGTCTCATTAGATTCAATAGACAGGAGTTTATTGAACGTGGTCAGACTTAGCTCACAACTTCATTGCTGTTTTTCCCCCCCACTTCCCCTTATCGGTGGCCAACATGGTCAGCAGAAAGACTACATGCCTGCTTGTGTGTTCTCCTTGAGTCTTAGTCATGGAAGAGGGTTTTCCCTCAGGGGACCTGACCACTTGTCTTTATGGCTCCTGGGTGAATGACTTGCTTGTTCTTATAGTATCAATCAGACTGCCATTATTGTTTTTGATTTTTCCTACTGGTCTTTCTTTCAAGAAGTATCTTCTATTCTTCTGGCCGCTCCAGGCTGGTCTGCTTGTCCTTTCAGTGGAAATTTCACATCTCAGAAGGTTCTGGATGAGGATCAGGATTCCACTTATGGTCTTATGTAATGCAGAGGCTCTACAGGAAGCCTCCTTCACTGGGCAAGTTCTAGCCCAATTTTCAGTATTCCAATCAGCTATAGGCTGAAGACAGATTTACAAGCTTTCTATGATGATGTTTCTGATCATTCCTTTCTCTCCCCCTCAATTGTCTATTTTACAGTAGTAGGTAAGGGAAACCAAGTTTCAAAAGACAGCCAAGCATCTTAACATTATTTCCCCTCTTTTGCTCATTCAAACCAAAGTCTTCTTTTTGAGGATGAATGTGGCACCATTCCTCTTCAATTTGTCATTCCCATCATAGTAAACCATATGATTGCCACACCTATAATGATCGATACAAGTCTGTTTCAGCTCACTAATGCCTAGGATATTGAACTTCATGAATTCCATTTCATTTTGACAACGTCCAGTTTTTCTGGATGTTCTGATCATTAATGGATGTTGACAGCTGTTTCATCTCAGTTTGAGTGGTGCTCCATGAGCAAATGAAGTCTCGGGAAGCTTTGTTCCACTCACACCTCTCCTCTAAGGAGGCAGCTCTTCCCCAGTCATATTTTGAGCATCTTCCAACTGAGGGGCTCATCTTCCTGCAGTATTTCAGGCAGTGTTCTGCTGAGATTCATGTTTTCATCTTCTGGTACTCTCTCTCTCAATGTTGTGCTGCTATTTATGGTGTTTTCAGTGGCTAACCATGCAGAGGTAGTTTACCTCTCCTTCTTCCTCGTCTGTCTTGTTAGGTTGGACTGGAGTCATGAGTTGTGAGAGAATTCACAAGAATGGAGGTACAAAGTAGAGAATTGTATTCACTTTCCAAGGGAGGAAAGGGGCCTAACACCAGAGAGTCACGCCGGACAGAGTTGAGTGTTTCAGACTTTTATTGGGTTTTTAGGAGGGAAGGCAAAGGGGCATTGCAGACAGGTGGAATGGGAGGTCACTTTACAACATAAAGTGATGGCGCCCTCCAGGCTAGTATAACAGGATATTGGGAGAGGATTTCAGATAGTGTCCATCTGGGTGAGCATCACAGGATATTAGGAGGTGAGTAAAGACACTGTTCATTGCTCAGCCTTTGGGAGGTCTTCTTTAGCCGCTGGGCAGCTGTAAGGAGTCACTTATTAATGGGGTTGGCTGCTCTCTGTTCCTGAAAAACAAGTTCTCAGTGAATCAGGCCAAGGAGTCCCTTATCAGTGGAGCCAGCCATTCGACATTCCTGCAAAACAAGCTCAGTAAAACAGATTGGGGGTCTTACAAGAGTTTCAACACTGCAGCTGAGTTCTTTCATAGATTAGTCTGGAAGCTCAGCTGAAACCCGTCCACCATGGGTGACCCTGCTGCTATTGAAAATATCAGTGGCATAGCTTCCAGCATCATAGCAACATGCAAGGCACCACTACAACAAACTGATAGACACGTGGTGAAATGAATTATTGTTGTTAAGTGCCAGCGAGTCGGTTCTGACCCATAGCAACCCTGCTTAGGGTTTCTGATGAGCAGCTGGTGAACTTGAACCACCGACCTTGTAGTTCAAATGGCTTTGCAGTCTGGCACATTAACCCACAGCGCCACACCAGGACTCCGGTGAGATGAATAGGTGAGGGTAATTCAGGGTCTCCTCCATGGGAGCAGGTTTGTTGTTGTTGTTAAGTGCCATTGAGTCAGTTCCGACTCATAGAGACCCTGTTTAGGGTTTCTGAGGAGCAATTTGTTTGAACTGCTGACATTATGGTTAGCAGTCCAGTGCTTACCCTACAGTGCCACACCAGGAGTGGCAGGTAGTTGGAGGTAATATGCTCCCTCAGCCAATGCCTGCACAAGAAGGTGCAGTTGATGCCATCCAGGACTTCATGGAATCCAGTGTTCACAACTAAAAGAACATACATTCAGAGTTACTTGTAAATTGGCTCCTAAACATGAAGTACTCAAAGGACCCAGGGCCATTTGGCTATCTCTTCTGGAATCTGCACCAAGAGATGCAGTCAGCATCTTAAAGTGAATGTCCATGGAAGCCAAAACATTGACCATCTTTCTTTTTTATTCCTTTCCCCTTCAAATAAAAGACAAACCAATCATAACTACTTCTAGACATACTTGTTAAAAAGTCTTTTCTGTTAATTATTTTTTGCTTGTTTATAATTTTTTAAATGTTTATATAGATGAATTTGTTTTATAGCTAAATTTTCTTTTATAGCTTCTGGAGTTTGAATACTATTTTTAAAGATCCTCCCAGTTGGAACTGTATTATGTTTTCCTCTGGTTCTTTCTCGGATTCATTGCTTTATATTCCTATCTTTGACCCATTTGGCATTTATGCTGGTATAAAGTATAAGGAAGAGGTCCCATTTTATTTTTGTGCAAAAATGAACACCCAGTTGTTCCTCTGTTTTTATTAGATCATCTATCCTTCCACTGCTGATTTGAAATGCCACCTTTGTAATATACCAACTTCTTCTATGCAGGAATCCTGTAGGATAAACACTGGACTGCTTAACCACAAGGTTGGCAGTTAAAACCCACGAGCCCCTCCTTGGAAACCTTATACAGGCCTGCTATGTGTCGGAACCTACTTGATGGTACTTAACGACAACAGTCTATGCATTTAGGTCTATTTCTAGACTTCCTAGTTTTCTTTCTATTGATACATTCATCTATTCATGTACCAGCACCTCTACTGTTTTGATTATTATAACTTTATAATTTGCTTTAATACCTAGTAGGAAGATTTATAAGGAGCCCCTGTGGAGCAATAGTTAAGTGTTTGGCTGTTAACCAAACATTAGTGGTTCTAACCCACCAGTGACTCTACAAGAGAAGAGCCCTGGCAATCTGCCCCCGACCCCCCAATAAAGATTTCCACCTCGGAAACTCTCTGGGCCAGTTCTGCTTTGTCTTAGAGGGTTGCTATGAGTTGAAATCAATTTGATGGTATACAACAACATCAAAGATTCATATTTTTGAAAAATTGTTCAGGCTACATTTTGAGAAATGACTTCACAATAACAGAAAAAACCCCAAGCCCCTGGCTCTCGAGTTAATTCCAATTCACATCAATCCTCTAGGACAGAGTAGAAGTGCCCCACAGGGGTTTCAAGGCTCTTATCTCTATGGTGGGGGAGCCCTGGTGGCACTGTGGGTTAAGTGTTGGGCTGCTAAATGCAAGGTCAGCGGTTCAAATTCACCAGCCGCTCCTCAGGAGAAAGATGAGGCTGTCTGCACCTGTAAAGATTTACAGCCTCGGAACTTGTAGGGAGGTGTTCTGTTCTGCCATGTAGGACCACTAGGAGTCTGTTGGGTTTGTCTCTATGGACACTAACTGCTGTATCTTTCACCCAACGAGTGAGAGACTGGGAGGTTCCAGCTGCCAACTTTTTGGTTAGTAGTTGAGTGCTTAGTCACTGCACCACCAGAACTTCTTGGGAAATGGAGTACCCATCCACTGCCATTGAGTCCATTCGGACTCCTAGCTACCCTGTAGAGTTTCCAAGTTGAATTCGAGGTCCTATCTTCTTCATTCCCCACTTACTTACCACCATTTCCCATTCTCTGTATTCTAAATTACATTTGCATATGTACTTATTTCATTTCCTCAAACTCTTCTGCTTTCTGTTGTTGTTAAATCCCATTGAGTCGGTTCCAACTCATAGCCACCCTGTATAAGGTTTCTGAGGAGCAGTTGATGGATTTGAATTACTGACCCTGCAGTTAGTAGTCCAGTGCTTATCCTACAGTGCCATACCAGGACTTAGCACAAATCTGGAATGCCCCTGAGGCTTTCTCCCAGCTGTCCTGCCTTCAGCTCTTCTAGCTTTGCTGTTTCCCCTCTGCTGAGGGACCTGGATGGCCTAGGTGGTGTTTGCCTTTCCTCTTCAATGAGCAAGCCTTCTCCAGGGAGCTTTCCCATTGGCTTCTAGGGCACTGGGATCCCTGCCTGAGGAGCAGCGCAACAGTCCTTGTTCTTCCTCCTATTCTCCTATGACACTAACTCCTGGCCTCCTCAGAAGCCACCCAGGCAGCTAAGAGACTGGGAGGACTCCAGAGAGCTTGCTGCGGCATCTCATGTTTTCCCAGGTAGCCAAAGAGAGGAAACCCTCATTGAAACATCTCCTTCATTCGCAGGGAATGTAGTACTTGAATCTGTGACGTTATCTTCAGCAGGTCAGCATCTCAGGAAGTCCTCTTTTAGGAGGATGAAAGCAAACTTGGCCCTGCCTGTGTAACTCTTTGTCTTTTGAGGGATAGGTCAGAATATTAGCATATTAGAAGCACACTTGGACAAATGTAGTGAGTAGAAGATGACAGAGGGCTTGTTTCCCACGTCTTAGGAGAACAAAGAGGAGTAGGTCAAGTCGCTGAGGAAATTTGAAGCCCAGAGCTGAGAAACAGGGAAGAGTATGTAGAGTCTGTGTTCTCCACCATTGGATTGCGTTGGCACAATTGCCAGTGGATTGAGGGAGATCAATTGTTGGTCATATTTCCATTTTTACCCTCTCATCTACAATTTGCCATCTTTGTACATACTCCATCTTGAATGAGTAGCAAGTGTCACAGGCCAATGCTAAAAGGAACTCAGGTGAGCAAGGACTTGTAGCTCAATCACTTATATAGCAAATCAATGTTTAGCCTCTTCTCAGGGCAGGCGGGGACAAGCATAACAAAATGAAGTGGTGAAGTCAAATTAGACGTATTTGATTTTTGGAGTTTTGTAGGTTTAAAACTCTTAACAGGCTCCAAAATGAGATCATTTCTATGGCATGGAAAACTGGAAATATCTCTAAGCAGATATTGGAGCAAACATAAGGACACCAGTACGGATGTTTGTTTCCCCAAGGAGGTTTAACTGGAACCTCTTGGAAGTCTTACATTCTACTTATTCTAGTAGGATCTTTTAACTCATCAGAGCTCTGAGTTGGTTTCTCCTGGACTGGATTGAAAACCCCAAACCTGTGCATATTTGAAAATATGTAGTTGGAGTCAAATATAAACAAGGAGCCTTCTTTAAAAAAAAAAAAAAAGGCACACATTTTATAAGATTGCCAACGTGGTTCTCTGATGGTTTTAAAAGTTGAAGTAGAATCCACTGAGATTGAAACATATTCCCTGGAGGACATTTTCAGATGTTGAATTCCCAGGTTTACCTCACAGAGGAGCAAGTGTTTGTGTACAAGAGCCTATCGTCAAGACTGGGCCAGGGTGAAGCTGGGGCAGGAGGATACAGTGAAAAGCTATTTGCTCAGATGGAGATGCTCAATAACAATGGAGATGCCATGCTTACGTTTTGCCAATGTTCCCCAGTTTCCCAGACTTCCACATTTTCCATGCGTTCACTAAAAGGGGTCACCTTCCACTCTCATCATCAGGCCAGAAATCTGAGAGTTAGTTGTGGAAGGTCATAGTCTCAGGATGGCTCTGGAGAAAGTGCTCTATTGCCTGACCCATTTCAGAAGACTTCAGGTCAGTCTCTAACCTCTCACTCCATCCATCCCATAACCTACTAGACCCTCCTATTCCTTCCCCTGTGCTCTCGTTCCCAATTATTTCTTTTTTGACTATTTGATATAATAATGGATAAAGGACATGCCACTGTTAGCCAACTCAGATGTAATGGTACTATCTCTATGGTATTAAGGACATTGCTTTCCCTGGGTTAATGGAGATGTTGGCTTCAGGATTTCAATGGCCTCCTCTTGAAGATGATTTCCCAGACTGATTTTTCAGGCTGCCATCAGAGCTTAGGGAACCAGGGAAAGGCTTTGTTGTTGGGTGCTGTTCTGACACTTCTGAATCATAGCAATCCTGTATGACTGAGCAGAACTGTTCCATAAGGTTTTCTTGGCTGTAATCTTTATGGGAGCAGATCTATAGGTCTTTCTTCCTGGAGCAGCTGGGAGGGTTGGGACCACCAATCTTTAGGTTCACAATCTAGCGCTTAGCCATTGTGCCACCAGACCTTTTACAGTAGCAATTTGCCAGAATAATTCTTTATCTGTTAAACCAAACCACAAAATACCATCACTTGTGTGTCAGTTTGTTGTACTGCGATGGCTTGTGTTATGTTACTATTATGCTGGAAACTGCCACCAGTATTTTAAACACCAGCATGGTCAGGCCAGGGCGGCCAAGTTTCAGCTAAGCTTCTAGACCATGGACGACTAGGAAGAAGGAGAAGATGACTACTTCTGATTCGCTAGCCACTGAAAACCTTATAAACAGCTGGAGTGTGGAGGCCTGGTGTGACAACTGTGGGTTAATGGGCTAGACTGCAAAGTCAATTTGAACTGCAAGGTTGGTGGTTCAAGCTAACCAGTTGCTCTTCAGAAACCCTATACAGGATCAGTATGGGCTGGGACCTACTTGACAGCACTTAACAACAACAACATGAGCAAAATATTGAATGATGTAGAAAGTATCAAAAGAAGAATGAAGCAGAGTCACTATACCAAAAAGAAATGGCAGATGTTCATTTATTTTCAAAAGGTATCATATGACCAAGAATCAATGATACTAAAGGAAAAAGTCCATTCTGTACTCAAGGCATTGGTAAAAACAAGACTCCAGGAAATGATGGAATACAAATTGAAGTATTTCAACAAACTGACAAAGTCATGGAGGCATTCACTTTTCTATGTCAAGAAACTTAGAACACATGGCCAACTGATAGGAAGAGATCCATATTTCTGCCCATTCAAATAGAGGTTACCCAACAGAATGTAGACCACCACTTGTCTGTCAGTTTGTCGTACTGTGGTGGCTTGTGAGTTGCTGTGATTCTGGAATCTATGCCATGGGTATTTTAAATACCAGCAGGGTCACCCATGGTGGACAGGTTTCAGATGAGCTTCCAGATGAAGACAGACCAGGAAGAAGGAGTGATGAACTACTTCTGAATATTTAGTCACTGACAACTTTATGAATAGCAGAGAAACACTGTCACAGATAGTGCCAGAAAATGAGCCCCTGGGTTGGAAGGCACTCAAAATGCGACTGGGGAAGAGCTGCCTTCTCAAATTAGAGTTGACCTTGATGATGCAAACGAAGTATAGCTCGTGGGAGAAGAGCCTGCAGGACCTTCTTTTGCTGATGGGGCACAACTCAAAATGAAGAGAAACAGCTGTAAACATCCATTAATAATCAGAATATGGAATGTACGAAGTATGAATCTGGGAAAATTGGAAGTTGTCAAAAATGGAATGCATCAACATCGATATCTTAGGCATTAGTGAGCTGAAATGGACTGGTATTGGCCATTTTGAATCTGACAACCACTTGGCTTACTATGCTGGGAATGACAAATTGAAGAGGAATGGTGTTGCATTCATTGTCAAAAAGAAGATACCCATATCAGTCATGAGGTACAACGCTGTCTGTGATAGGATAATATCCATGCACCTACAGGGAAGACCAGTTAATACCACTATTCAAATTTATGCACCAACCACTAAAGCCAGTGAGGATGAAATAAAAGAATTGTATCAACTTCTTCAATCTGAAATTGATCAAACATGCAATCAGGATGTATTGATCATTAATGGTGATTGGAATACAAAGGTTGGAAGCAAGGAGGACGGATCAGTAGTTGTAAAAAATGGCCTTGGTGATAGAAATGATGCTGGAGAATGAATGATAGAATTCTGCAAAACCAATGATTTGTTCATCTCAAATACCTTTAGACAGCATAAGAGATGATTGCACACATGGACCTCACCAGATGGAATACATAGAAATCAAATTGACTACATCTGCAGAAAGAGACAATGGAAAAAGCTCCATATCATCAGTCAAAACAAGGCCAGGGGCAGATTGTGGAACAAACCATCAATTGCTCATATGCAACTGAAGCTGAAGAAAATGAAAACAAGTCCAAAAGAGCCAAAATATGACTTGAATATATCCCACTTGAATTAGAGATCATCTTAAGAACAGATTTGATACATTAAATACTAAAGACCAAATACCAGAAGAGTTGTGGGATGACATCAAGAACATCATACAGGAAGAAAGCAAAAAGTCATTAAGAAGACAAGAAAGAAAGAAAAGGACAAAATGGATGTCAGAAGAGACAGTGAAACTTGTTCTCCAGAGATGCTAAAGCAAATGGAAGAAATGAGGAGGTACAAGAGCTGAACAGAAAATTTCAAAGGTAAGCTTGAGAAGATAAAGTCAAATATTACAACAAAATGTGCAAAGATCTGGAGTCAGAAAACCAAAAAGGAAGAACACACAGCATTTCTCAAACTAGGGGAACTGAAGAGAAAATTCAAGCCTCGACTTTCATTATTGAAGGTTTCTCTGGGCAAATTATTGAATGATGCAGAAAGTATCAAAAGATGGGAGGAATACACAGTCACTGCACCAAAAGGACATGGTTGATGTTCATCCATTTCAAGAGGTAGCATATGATCAAGAGCCAGTGATACTGAGAAAGGAAGTCCAAGGTCCATTGAAGGAATTGGCAATTTTTATTCCACCAGGAATTGATGGAATAAAAATTGAAAAAAAGTGAGGTGGCACAGGAGGTACTCACTTATCTCTGCCAAGAAATTTGGAAGACAACTGTCTGGCTGACTGATTGGAAGAGATCCATATTTGTGCCCATTCCAAAGAGAGGTGACCCAACAGAATGCAGAAATCATTGGACAATCTCTTTGATATCTCATGTGGGTAAAGTTTTGCTAAAGGTAATACAGTAATGGCTACAGTCATACATTGAGAACTTTCAGAGGTTCAAGCTGGGTTCAGAAGAGGCCATGGCACGAGGAATATCATTGCTTATGTCTGATGGATCTTGGCTGAAAGCAGACAATATCAGAAAGATGTTTACCTGTGCTTTACTGACTACGCAAAAGCTTTCGATTGTGTGGATCATGACAAGCTATAGACAACATTGTGAAGTATGAATATTCCAGAACACTTAATTGTGCTCCTGAGGAATCTGTACATGGACCAAGAGGCAGTTGTTTGAACTGAACATGGGAACACTGAATGGTTTAAAATTAAGAAAGGTGTACGACAGGGTGGTATTCTTTCATCATACGTATTTAACCTGTATGCTGAGCAAATCATCCGAGAAGCTGGGGTTATATGAAGAAAAAATGTGGCATCAGGATTGGAGGAAGACTCATTAACAACCTGTGATATACAGATGATATAACCTTGCTTGCTGAAAGTGAAGAGGACTTAAAATATTTCCTGATGAAGATCAAAGAGCACAGTCTTTGGTATGGATTGCATCTCAATGTAAAGAAAACAAAAATCCTCACCACTGGACCAATAAACCACATTCGCATCAACGGAGAAAAGATTGAAGTTGTCAAGGACTTCATTTTTCTTGTTATCAACTATCAACACTCATGGAAGCAGCAGTCAAGAAATCAAACGATGTATTGCATTAGGCAAATGTGCTGTACAAGACCTTTTTAAAGTGTTGAAGACCAAAGATGTCAACTTGAAGACTAAGATTTGCCTGATCCAAGCCATTGTATTCCCAGTAACCTCATATGCATTTGAAAGCTGGACAGAAATAAGGAAGACCATAGAAGAGTTGAAGCTTTTGAGTTATGGTGTTAGAGGAGAATATTGAAAGTGCTGTGGGCTGCCAAAAGAACCAACAGATTTGTGTTGGAAGATGTATAGCCAGAGTGTTCCTTGGAGGCCAGGATGGCCAAATTTCAGATATGTTGTCAGGAGGGACCAGTTGCTAGAGAAGAATATCGTGTTTGGAAAGGTGGAGGGCCAGAGAAAAAGAAGAAGACTTCCCAGCGAGATGGATTGGCAGAGTGGCAGCATCAATGGGCTCAAGTGTGGCAACAATTGAGAGGTTGGCCCAGGATTGGGCAATGTTTCGTTCTGTTGTGCATAGGGTCACTATGAGTTGGTACCAACTCAATGGCACCTAATAACAACAACAAGAGAATGTGGAAATCATCCAACAGTATCATTAATATCACATGAAAGTAAAATTTTGCTGAAGATAATTAAAAAACATTTGCAACAGTACATCAACAGAGGACTACCAAAAGTGCAAGTCAGATTCAGAAGAGGACATGGAATGAGGGATATCACTGCTGACATCAGATGACTCTTGGCTGAAAGCAAGGAATACTAGAAAGATGTTTACTTGTGCTTTATTACCTGTACAAAAGCTTTTGACTGTGCGGATCATGACAAACTATGGACAGCATTGCAAAGAATGAATATTCTGGAACACTTAATTGTGCTCATGAGGAACCTATACATAGACCAAGAGGCAGTCATTAGAATAGAACAAGAAGATACTGAATGATTTAAAATTAGGAAAGGTATACTCCAGAGTTGTATCCTTTCTCCATATTCAGTCTGTATGCTGAGCAAATAATCCGAGAAGATAAGATTGTATGAGGAAGAATGTGGCATAAGGATTGGAAGAGAAAGATTCATTAATAACATGCAAGATGATACAATCTTGCTTGTTGGAAGTGAAGAGGACTTAAAATACTGATGAAGATAAAAGACCACAGTCTTCAGTATGGATTGCACCTCAATGTAAAAAAAAACAGCTGGGCCAATAACTGGGCCAATAAACAACATAACTGGGCCAATAAACAACATCATGATAAATGGAGAAAAGATTGAAGTTGTCAAAGACTTTATTTTGCTTGAATCCACAATCAGCACTCATGGAATCAGCAGCCAAGAAATCAAACAACATAGTGCATTAAGCGAATGTGCTGCAGAAGACCTCTTTAAATGTTAGAGAGCAAAGATGTGTGTCTGTTCGGATAATCTGTGAGATTAGCACTGGGCCAAAACATGCTAGCAGTGCTCCATGGGAAAGGTAAAATGGACAAAGTGGGGGCTGCCGGGACGCTGCTTCCAGGTGGGCCAGATCCATCCTGAAGGTTCCATGTTTTCCTAGAGAAGGATCAGGTTCTATTTATGAAATTTTTGTTGATACCTCCATAGCCTCCCCTCACTCCCTGAGGACAGTAGGCTTTGGGCAGATGAAGAGTCAGGGACTTGATAGAGGTAATGAGCATCCAAGGGAGATTTCGGAAGAGTCTGGGGTTTTTTGTCTTGTTCTCTTTTTTCCCTAAGAGCATGGAAAGTATGAATTGGTACTACCAACGAGTGCTCCTTTTTGGCTCATGGTCCAATCCCCCTGAAGCCAGTTATGTACTTAATAAATGGAATGAAATCTCTTCTTGGGAGGGGCTGTGGTCCTAAAAGCTTCCCTATAGGAGTAACCTTCTCTCCAGTCTTGAATATTCCCTTAGAAAGGTTACCAGCAGAGCTGCAGCTTTGCCGATGGAAACCGAGCCCGTGTAGCACATCTACCCCATTTTCAGCAGCGCACAGAATCACCTTTTCCCACTTCTTTAATCCCAGAGTTCTTGGGGTGGAGCAAACAGGTCACATGTTTGGTGATCAACCAGAAGGAGTTGCTGGTTCACGTCTACCCAGAAGCCTCTCAGAAAAAAACAGACCTGGCAAACAATCTGCTTCTGAAAACTGTCATTGAAAACCTCATGGAGCACAGTTCTACTGTGACACACATGAAGGCACCGTGAATTGGAATCAACTCAATGGCAACTGGTTTGTTCCTTTAACTTCACAACTCTCATTTACCCTCATTCTGTCTTGGTGTGGCTCTGTAGCCTAAGCACTGGACCGCAAGGTCGGTTTGAACCGTCATGGTCAGCGGTTCAAATCTACAAGCTGCTCCTCAGAAACAGGGTCACTATGAGTTGGAACAGACTTGATGGCAGTAAACAACATATGTTTCAAAAGTGAGGCTCAACTTTCCTCTTTTACATGCATCTCTCCTCCCCTTTATAAACTGAAACTCATTTGGGTTTTGAGAATTCATTTATGAGGAATTTCAGTTCTTCTCAGCCTACAAGGTAATTCTTTGTGTTTCTAGGGACTCATCTAGATCTTGCATGTCTGTCAAGCAAATGAATCTGGCAAAAGGGGAAGCCACCATGTGGTCATTGCACAAAGTCAAGTTGTTGTCACTTCAGGGAACTCTTAGATTACTAAATAATAAGGCAATCATCTATTTTCATTTAATTACATAACCTGTGGATCATCACAAACTGAAAAACAAGTACCAAAACAAACCTAAGGTGCAGAGAGGTTAAGGAACTTGTGTAAGATCACAAAGCTAAAGAATTCTGGAGCCAGGATTCAAACTATCTTTCCAGCCACACGCTTAACTGCCACATGATTTAGAATTTGTAATATTATGTTGGAATTAGAAGTAATAGAATGAAATTTCAAGCCAAGGTTGCAACAGGTTTTTGTGTTATGGTTGTTGTTGTTAAGTGTCGTTGAGTCAGTTCTAACCCACAGCGACCCTGTATAGGGTTTCCAAGGAGTAGCTGGTGAGCTTGAGTTGCCAACCTTGTGGTTTACAACAATCTTGTAGTCCAGCACATTAGCCCAAGGCGCCACACCAGGTTAAGTGTGTACCATGGTTAAGGTGTGAAATAGGATTTTAAAGGCATTGAGAATGGAAAGCAAGCTATAAACCATAGTATCTTCAAGGTTAGAGTTTATATTTAGAAACATATCGACTCCCCAAGTCAGGTGACTATTCTGGCCACAGACCAACCTGCATACGTTTTATACCCTTTCCTTGACTTCACTGTTAAAAAAGTGCAACTCATAGGTAAAGAGAGATTCCATGCTGGCTCTTCTTCCCTGATTTACTTCAGTTGCTTTCTAATCGATCATGTTGACAAGAAAAAGAAAAGAGATACACACACACACCAGTGTTACAAAACCTTGTATTAATCATTTCCCTTCACTTTCAATATAACAGTTGATATGAAATATAGCCATGAATCTTAGTTACATGGGAGGAAATGAGTAATAAATACATTGTAGCAAGTTTAAACCACAAGGGTGTTTCACTGGTAACAACATTTGAAAACTGTACACTTGCAAAGAACAGCATCTTCAAACATTAGTATATCTGTAGATCAGTAAAGCTCTTACATGTAACAAACATGCTATTTTCATATATGACAAATTTTAAAAATATGCATTGCTTGGCAACATGAACTAGGCAAAAATATTTCTTTGTTCACTAACTTTATACAGGAAAACAGGACAAAAGGCATGCATTTACAACAGGAGATGCACAGAGCATGCAACAACAAAAGAAAGCTTTTGAAAAGTCAGCTTACATTAGGCATAAATACATGAGGGTTATATATTAATAAGGGAGGAAATCTGTTTGACATTATTAACATTCCTGTTTTCTTCTTATTCCTCCCAGAGGAATACACATTCACCTTTAAGTAAAGATAAAGGAATTACAAAAAAATAAAACTCACTTTGCAAACATCTCTGATGACTTGTAAAAAAAAAAAAAACAAAACTCAACATTAGTGTTATCACAGCCCCACGTGCAAATGATCCTTCTGCAGGTCCTCCGTGTAGCAAGGCACACCTGAGCGCCTCAGGTCGCATCCCCCCCAAAACCCAAGCGGGACCTGCCTGCTGCAGACAGCTCTGCAAGGCCAAGGAGACTGGGGCCCACCTTTTCTTCATTACTGCCCTATGCATTCCGCTTGAACCAGCACCCCCAGCCCCATCTTGGTGCAGTCCTGATTTTGGCTGGAACATGCAGATCTACAACCTTGTACCAGCAGCAGCAGGAGCTACAAGAGGTGCAGAAGAACAAAGGATTCAGAGGAGGCTCCCATTCCCCCCAAAAATGCAGCCAGTGACACCTCAAAAGAAAATCTCGTTTCCCTCAGTGTCTCTTCAAACAAATGAGAGGTGGGGGGACCAGCTATAGCTCCAATCCTGGGTAACCAAAAGGCACCATCAATATAAAGGATTTGAGAGCTTGGTACAAATAGTTACCCTTGGCAGGGCGGGCAGAACCAACACTATTTTGCTTGCTGGTGGCCCTCATCTTAAAAATTGAAAAGCAAAAGCATGTGGAAACAAAACAAAAACATATCAGCAGCAATGTTTCATTTCTTGTACACAGTTCAATGTGTTTCTTCCTACTATTTCTGGTAAGAAACCACTATGAATAAAAGCACCAATAAAACATCAGACTTGATAACAATATTGTAGACCACCACCATCCCTGGGACAGTGTGCAGATGGTCAAGTACACACGGCTTAAATCAGAACAAGGGAAAAGAAAAATAACCAACAAAAACCCATGTAGTGAAATCGTTTTTACTCTGAGATTTTTAAATCGTTTACTATTTACTGAATATAAAACAGGTGCATTTGGGGGTCAATGTGTAAATACAAAAAAAGGCACTGCCGCTTTATTACTAAATACCCAACTTCACAGCCTTATGCATGCAACGGTTTGATTCTTTTATAAATAGACTTCTTTTGTGTTTGCATTTTTTGATTGAGCTATATACCTGCAGTCAACATAGGACTCAGAACAGGGTGAGGATAGGACAGGCTTCTAAAATGTATCAGAACACTCAACCTAACAACAACAAAAAATTAAAACACTAATAGCAAAACACAACTAAGTAGATAAATCTATACACAGTCGATAAAAAATAAGCTTTTCTTTTTTCTTTTTGTTTTTTAAAAAAAGAATTATGTTGTCATTAATAACAGACTTTATCATGGTTACCAGCCATAGCAAGTTAATAAGTAACATATCCAAAATAATATCTCTAATAATCAGATAACCATTGTTTCTCTATTCAGTGAAGGAATAAATAGAAATTTAGATTTGCAAATACTTTAAAGTCTTCCTTTTAAAGGATTCATGCTAATGTGATTGTGTTCACAATCTGTTTTCTGAACAACACGAGTTGTTATGGATATATGTGTTCAAGGAGCAGCAAAGCTTTCTCGTTTCTCAACAAGCCCTGTCATACCACTGGCTTTTCTCATCCGCATTAACTTTCTTAGCATGCACAAATCACATTCCCAAATCCTTCTGGTCTTACCTTTGGCCTTCAACATCTTTGATTTGTTCTTTCTGCCTTACATGTGATCCTCCATCCCAAAACACCCCCCCAAGTAACATTATGCTTCTTTCGAGAAAAGGGGGGTGGAGGAAGAATGATAATGGCACTTGGTTTAAAAAGGAAAAAAAAAAAAAAAGTCAACTAAAATAATGCTGCCTCTTTTTGCACATGGATTTGCTTCTTTAGTTTTCAATGCCATGCATAGATTGTGTACTCAAAGAAGCCTTCTTGTCTGACTAAAGGCTCCAAGGTGAAGGTTCCCAACTCTCTGGCTTGCGAGTGTTTTCAAAAGCCTGCTGTAATGTCCAAGGCTGGGTTGGGTGAACATTTTTAATTTTAAAAGTAAAAGACAGCCAAACCAACCATGCTGCCATCAAGTCGATTCTGCCTTATAATGGCCCTGTAGGACAGAACAGAACTGCTCCTCAGGGCCCCGGAGGCTGCAAATCTATATGGGAACAAACAGCTTCATCTTTCTCCTCAGGAACAGCATGGTACATTTGAACTGCCAACCTTGCGGTTAGCAGCCCAGATGCTTCTCCCACAGCACCATCACGGGTTCCACTTGGATTTCATTAGGTCTTTTATATCCTTACTTCATTAATTTTTTTTTTTTTCAGTAACCACAAGTGAGTGCAGTGTTTCTCATGATTTTATTTAGACTCTATCTGACTCACCCATTTAATAAACAGGTTTTATACCTTCTCCCTGATCTCGCCTCTGGCTGAGCACTCCCACCATCATTTACACAATCCAATTTTCCAGTGCAGAGCACAACTCCTGTTTGATTTCCTCTAATACCCTCCACTGCATCAAATCTGGAAACATCGTCTTTCTTGCCCTAAAGAAGTGAGGCTATTACTGGGTGGTGCCATGGTTTGTTAATCTCTCACTAGGGTAATGACTTTCCACCTCCCCCACACCCCCTTCTGTGTGGATGGGGAGACCAACCAAGACCACAGCAGATCCCTGACACGTTTCTGTGTGCACAGAGTCCACTTTTCCCACCTGGGAGGGTGGGGCTGGGCCCTGAGCCTAGTGTCCCTCTGCACGCTCTTTCTGACACTTGCTGACTGACCTTTCATTCACTCTTGCTGGTTCATTCTCTCTTTCCTCCTCGTCTTCAGCAGTGAAAGGGATGCAGCCCCCAGGCGCTCAAATGCCCAAGAGCACCCCCACTGTGAGAAGGATTTTGAGCCCATTCTGTGGTTATTCAGCCTCTCATCAAGGGAAGTTGTCTGTCTTGCCTTGTCTCTTCCAGTGGAATTTGTACCTACCTACCTGTGTGTACCTGGAGCGAGGCTGGGTGTGATAGGATGAAACCCCATGAGTATGGTGGTGTGTGTGGGGGTGTCGGGGTAGAAGGACAGGATGGTAAGTCTCCTGGTGAGAAGCAAATCCAGCACAAAAAGAAGCAGCAGGATTCGTTTAGAATCTCTGGACCACCTGAGAACAAAATGCTATCGGACCCCCATGGTGCCATCTTTTTGTACTCTTGCATGATGCTTTGCCCACTCCATTCACATCCTTGTCTCAAAATCCCACCTATCCTCTCCTCCCAGAGGAGGTGCCAAACAGACATCTCAGATCTACGTGACTGCATCCATCTTCCCAAGAAGCAGAGCCTGGCAGCTGTTTTAACAGACAACCCTGCTGCTATTATAAAAATAGAGGAAACAAATGAATCCATATTAACAACAAATCCTTTACAAAAGCAATAGTATGAAGAGATGTTCTACCCAAACTCTTTACACATTATGTACCCTTTAAAATTGTTATGTAAACAATACACAAATCAAAGTTTATCTGAACTTTTGTTGGAGGGAATTTTTTTCCTTGTTGCCCCATTGCCATGTGGCCCCTCTCCTGCAGTTCTCTTTCAAGCAGGGACCTCAGGGAGATCCAGTCAGTGGAGACAGAAAAGGTGAACCGCCATCTTGCTTTTGGTCACATGTATCCATACTATCCTCCTGTGGCCTACCTGGGAACCAGGCTTTCTGAAAAGGATCCCAGGGCCTGGGGCTTCTGCCTTCTTCCTAGCTCTTGTACTCTTCTTTCATAGCGGTATATATATATATATTTTTTTTTTTAAATTCCTTCCAGGGAGTCACTTGTACCCCCTTCTTGGGACCCTCTTCCCCATCCCATGTTTCCCTAAAGACCCCTCCCCACCCCACACACCAAACCATCTTATGACAGAAAGAAATGACAAAATAACCAATCCCAGGTCTACTGATATGTTTACAAGGGCGACCTACGCTCTCACAAAATCAAAATGGGAGAGGGACCAGGAAAAAAAGGCTGCAAAGGATCTTGGGAGATTCTGTGCAGCCCTGAAGATGGCTGACACTGGACCCGCAGCAGTCGATTTCACGGCCAGCGCTGTCGCTCTCATCTTCAACTTTTAGATTGTGGAGGTTCGGTCAACCCCGTCTAGGAGAGAAAGAAGCACATGATGGGGTCAGGTGAGCAAGACAATCCCCCCCTTCATGCCCACCTATACTGATGAACTTGGCTCCCCTAGTCTCTGAGAACAGATAAGGCTAAATTCACTCATTCTTTTGGATTTTTTTTTTTTCTCTCACTTATTCACATACCCATCCACGCGGCATCTGTGTTTGTGCCAGGAGTCAAAATGAAATGACCCATTCCTCGCCCTGCAAGTACTCACAGCCCAGGCAGCACACTGTCCTACAAACAATGAGCTATGTGTGATAGTTACGCTAATGTGGATGTGCCCGGCATAGAAAGAACACGGAGGAAGAAATGTTGAAGTCAGCCTTGGAAGCCAAGGGCAGTTTCACAGACATATACTGAAAAAAAAAAAAAAGGAGAATGCAAAGGATCTTGTGCAATCCTAGCGTAGTGGTTACGAATCGGGCTGCGAACCTTAAGGTCAGCGGTTCGAAACTACCAGCCGCTCCGCGGGAGAAAGATGAGGCTTTCTACTCCCGTAAAGATTTACACCCTCGGAAACCCTGTACAGGGTCGCTATGGGTCGGAACCGACTCGACGGCACTTAACAACAACAACAACAAGTATGAGAAGAAAGAGTTTGCCAGGCAGAGAAGAGGCAGGAATGGATGGAGGAGGGGAGACTATACTGCTTGAGGAAAGCTGTAGAGATAGGTCATCACAGGTGGGTCTGGGATAGGCTGGAGGTTTCAGTGAAGGATGGGGGAAGGAGGCATGGAAGAAGGGCAGGAGAGGCAACTCAAAAGCCAGGTAGGGGCTATAACGGACATGGGGGTAGGCCTGTCTAGCTCACACCCCTTTCTTTAGAAGCATCTCCTTCTCACCTCAAGTCCCTGATTAACAAATGGGAAGCAGGTGGCTTTGACAACGAATCAGACCAGAGGGAAGCATCTGGTTTAAATTATGGTCATAGTTAGGACTAGATTGAATTTAGGGCTAGGAGTAAGGCTTGTTCTAGTTTTAGGGTTACAGTTAGATTTATTTTTATTTATTTTCTTCCCTTGAAATCGACTTGATTTTCTCTTCATTTGGAAGTTCTGTAACTACCTTATTTCTTCTTTTTACTTTAAGTTTTTATTGTTGTTGTTGTTGCAAACCGGTTATCTCTGGTTCCCTATTTTCAGGCTTCTAGGTTTTAAGCAGCTCTGATAGCATAATGGTTTACAAGTTAGGCTGCTTACAGCAAGGTCAGCAGTTTGAAACCACCAGCTGTTACAAGTTACGTGGGAGAAAGATTAGGCTTTCTTGCTCCCATGATGATTTACAGCCTAGATCATTCACTGTGAGCTGGAACCAACTCCAAGCACATCACCACTACGAGGTTAGTTTTATTTTGAATACCTCTCTATCTGTGTTGAGTTCTGGGTGATATTGTCATGTATGTTTGTTTCCCAGGTTGTTGTTGACTCTTTGTCCAAAGAATTCATTTTAATATATTTGTAAGGTTGGTCTGGATTTTACAAATTCTTTTTATTTCTGTTTGAGATGTCCTAATTTCACCTTCATATTTGATGGACAATTTTGCTGATGTGGCACTGTAGAAGAAATGCAGGACTGCAAAGTCAGTTTGAACCTCAAGATTGGTGTGGTTCAAACTCATCCCCCCCCCGGAAACCCTCCATCAGTCACTGAGTCAGAACTCACTTGGCCGCGCTTAACAACAACATAAAATTCTTGGGTGGCAATCTTTTTCTTTCAGAGTTTTATACATGTCATCCCATTGTCTTCTTACCTGTATGGTTTCTACTGAGAAACCAGAGCTAAGTCTTATTAGTTTTCCTTTTAGGTAACTTTTTGCTTTCCTGAGCTTCTGTCAGGAATCTTTTTTGAGGAGCACTGAATCTCCCTCACGGGCTTCCTGACCTCCTTGTGGTAGGTGACAGACAGGCTGCTGTCTCAGTCAGCAGGGACTTGAGAGAATTTTTTTAATTGAAATTTATTTTGCGATTGTACGTTCGCATATACTTGTAAAAAATAATAAACAGAGAAAACACTGTGTATGTTGCCCAGTTTTCCCCAATGATAACATTTTGCAAACCTGTAGTATAATTTCACAATCGGGATATCAGTCTTTAGATTTCCCAAATATACTTGTACACATGTATGCCTTTGCACGTGTAGGTGTGTTTTAAGTTCCAGTCAGTCTTTGGAAGACAAATGTTTAAAAAGGAAAGCAGATGGCTCCTGAGAGCTTCTGTGGTTTCTAAGGAGCGACTGGTGGGTTTGAACTTCCAACCTTTGATTAGCAGTCTAATGTTTAAAGTGCCGCACCAGAACCTCAATTCTAGAGGTCCTCAAATGTGGGACTTTGATCAATATCCCCCTCTTCCCCATCTTCGGTGACTTCTAGAGTGGGGCTCTGCAGTGGCCAGTCCTGGGGGAAAGGTGGTATTGTATACCTGTGTGAAGGACCAGGGGTCTTTGGTTACTCTCTCTGTAGAAAGGGGTTGGGGGGTGGGAGGGTTGTGACCCAGTCATTAATGCCAGTCCATCAGTGGTAGAAATGAGTAGCTGGGAATATAAAAATCTTAACCAACCCAGCTGTGAGCCATACTTTGACTTCTAACTCCACCCCTCACACTCCCGGCTGACAGTGCTCATCTGCAGAGAAATAACCGTTAGGTGACGTCCAAACTCGGCGTTTACAGCTATGAAAGTTGTGTATGGTATAATTCCAGGGACACTGGTCACATATACCCATTATCAGCACATATGATTACTGTTATAAATATTTCTACTAGATGGCGGTACAGTGTCTTGAGAAAGTGGGGTCACTTTCTAATTTGTAAAATGTCTCCATATGGGTTAGAAGTGGATCTGACAAATCCTAAGAAGGAGAGAAGGAACAACATGGAAGTCATCTGCAGTGTGGGTCCCAGAATATCAGAGTGGCTGTGTGTTCCTCCCTAGGCCAGGATTCACTACAGGGTCCACTCTGCGGGAAGAAGCTTCCTTCTACAGCCTCGGCTATCCTGCCTGGTACTGACCCTCTCGAGCAAACCCAACAGAGACTTATGAAATTCTTAAATAATAATCAGAAACCAAGTTGGCAGAGGCAGCCCACCCAACTTCTGCGTAAGAGGCCTGATAGGGGAGAAGTACAGATGGAAGGGGAGCGAGCACTAGAAGGGCAGCAGTTAGTGGACAAGACTCAGAGCACAGATGATGGACACCTGGGAGACAGTCGCTTTAGGATGGTCCTCCTGGGATTCGGTGTCCCAGCAACCTGGGCACCCTCCTCAAACTGAAGCAGAGGAATCTCTTTGCTTTACTCTTCTCCCAACCCATTCACCCTTTTGCAAAATGACCTAAACTATCATCGTCTTTGTCAGTACTTGGAAGGGGCTGGTCAGCAGAAACCCTGTTACAGTGGGAGGGCACACAGAGACCAGGGACCACCCCCCCAACTCCATTTGCATTCTCTATTCAGGAAACTGCTTATAAAACTTCCCACCAGAGGGGCTTACTGAGAAAACATAGGACAATAAAAAAAGCCTTAGGAGATGAGCAAAGATGAAAACATGGCAGAAAATATCAGTTCAGATGGAAAAAATACAATAGGCTAAAAAATAAGTCTTTTCAAAGAAAACCTTCCTTTTAAAACAGCATTTGGTATTCTTGCTACTTAAAAAAGATAACATTAGTACTTAGCAGTTTCATAAGAGCTTCCAACATGCCAATTATCTGAGATCAATCAAGCCCTGGGGATAAAGGTCAGTTCTCCTAGCTAACTCTCAATGGAGGACTTGAGTAGGCTGAGGGGGCTGCGGTCTGAGTTCACTTCTAGCATCCTAGCCCTGTAGGCCCCCAGCTGTGGGGACTCCTTCCCCATCTACTGCCCTAATTCAGCCCCACACCGGCCCTCAATACTTTCAAAAACATTTTGAGATCTAATTCACAGATGATACATTCTACCCTTCTAAATAAGGAGCTCTGGTAGCACAGTGGTTATGAATCGGGCTGTGAACCTCAAGGTCAGCAGTTCGAAACTACCAGCTGTTCTGTGGGAGAAAGATGAGGCATTCTGCTCCTGTAAAGATTTACAGCCTCAGAAACCCTGTATAGGGTTCGCTATGAGTCAGAACCGACTCCATGACACACAGCCACCACCAGCCTTCTAAAGGGTACAATTCTGTGGTTTTTAATATATTCAGAGTTGTGTAAACCCTCTACTGTTGCCAGGGAGTAAGCACCAAATCCTGGTGACTCCATGTGTGGCAGAGTAGAACTGTGCTCTGTACTGTTTTCAGTGGCTGATAGTTTGGAAATAGATTGTCAGACTGTTTTTTTGAGAATCCTCTGGTTGGATTAAAATGACCAACATTTGGGTTAGCAGCAAGCGCGTTAATTGTTTGCAAGGATAGCTCTTACCTAACTCCAGAACACTCCACCACCTCAAAACTAAGTCATTTCTAGCAGTCACTTACTGCCCCCCCTGCCTTGGCAACCAGTTATCTGCTTTCTGTCTCTGTGGATTTGCCAACTCTACATATTTTATATCAAAGGAATCATACACTAAGTGGCCTTTTGTGTCTGGCTTCTGTCCCTTAAACATGTTTCCAGGGTTCATCTGTCTTGTAGCATAACCCATGTTATTGCTCCTTTTTATGGCTGAGTGATATTCCATTGTAGGGATAGTATACCACAGTTTGCTTATCCCTCCATCAATTATTGGACATTTGGGTTGTTTCCCATTGCTTCCCAGAGGACTACTGGTGTTGCTAGCTCAGTTTCCTTGGTCAGGTGGAGAAGATAAGCTATAGCACCTCCCCACTAGAGGAATCAGGAAAGGAAGAGAGATGCTAAATTTCTAGGACTTGAATGGCCAAGAGATGGCGCAGTGGTATATAAATGGCACTCCATGGCATCGGGGGAGCTCACAGAGAAATCTGTGTCCTCCTACTGAGGATTTGCTCAGACCTGAATCCCTGGGCATCACAGCAGCCCTGGGTATCCTTCCGCTCCCTTCTGGTCTAAGTGGAGGATCTCAGGGAGCTGGGGCCTGAGTCAGATGGCTGTGACCCTGGCCCTCCACTCTGCTCCATGCAGAGCATTTATCTTGAAGTAGATTGCAGGATAAGACTGTGTCTGCGAGACTGAATCTACCTGTGTGGAGGACAAGGCTCTCTGGAACCATAGTCTTTCTCTTTGTCATTGTCTAACAGTGCACAGTTTGACCCTATGTGCACTGATGGCTCATCTATGGGGTGAGGAAACTTCCAAAGACTAGAGAGGTTGTCGGGACAGCTTCTCTGGATCTCTGTGACTCAGAGTCTCCCAGAAAGTGGACCGACAGGGGCAGAGAGCTCCTGCCCCCACTGCCAGACATCCCCAAGGGGGTGGCCCCAAGAAAGTCACCTGGTTAGCACCATGAGGGAGTGGAAGGCCTGGTTTTTAGCTACTCACAGAGCCCCAGCATTGCTTTGGGTTTGTGATACTTAGAAGGACCCCTCAGGCTGCTTGGAGCCCCAGGGGTTAACGAAGCTGTTTGGAGCAGGGTGGTGTAAGAATAAGCAAGGTTTTTGTTTCAAAAATTCTATTTTTAGTAGAAGTTGGGATATGCTTGGACCAAATGGGGGGAATCTAGTGCTGAAAAGGAAAGACTCCAAAGCTGGGGTGGTGGGGGAGGAGGATGTTCCCACTAAAAGCCACGTCGTGTGTTCCTTGCTCCTCCACTGCCGATTTTGGCTGGGATGCCTTACCTCATGTGATTCCAATGTGCACTGGAGAGGTGGGCTCTAGTGGAAGAGGGCAGCTGGAGTTGTTTCATGAGGGGGCTCAGGAGCCACATTCTTTCTCTAGGCTTTGCCTACTCCTCCTCACACCTCCCCCAGCCTCCCCCACAGCCACAGCCAGCAGATGGCCAGGAAGTCTCCCTGGGTGTGTATGGAATGCGGTAAGGACACACTCACCTCCCAGGGCGTGTTCGGTCATACTGAGGCACAAAGACTCCAGCCTGTTGTTGATGTCAGGTTCAGTCACGGGGAGCTGGAATTCTGCAGGGGACAAAGCGGTATGTAGGTGACAGGGACTCTGAGGACAAGGAGAAACTTTGCGCAGTGCCATGTGGCTCCTCACAGGACAACTTTCAGGATGAAGGTCTCCTGTGCCTCCCTGGGAGGGACTCAGGAGGGACTGGCAGGGACACACTGAGCTTGCAAGTGATGTGCAGGCTCAATCAGCCCCTAAGGGCTAAACACAGAGTCCACTGTGAACATGGACTGGTGACAGGAAAACAGGTGACTACAAATAGCTGCCCAAAGTCAGCTTGTTGCTCCTCTGCTCACAACCTTCCAGTGGCTTCCCATCAGAATGAAAGCCAAATCCATGCCATGGCCCGTGAGACCCAGGATCTGGGCGCTTTCCTTTATTCCCCTAGGTCCTCTCCTGCTCCAGGGCCTTTGCACTGCTTTTCCTCTCCTTATAATGCTGGTTCCTGGAGGACCCTCTTCCTGGCTCTATCTTTACTGGTCTCCCCACACTCTCCCTCCCTTTCCCCTATTTTAATTTTTCTTTATAACCTTCACCACCAACATCTGACATGGTATGCATTTATTCCAGATCCCCTCCAGTTGAATATGTACTTCATTACCACAGGATTGCGCACCCCCCCATTTTAGCTTCATCACGGTGGGTGGGGGGGCAGCAGGAGGGCAGCCCCAGCATGGGGAGAATCTTTTCTGAGCCTGAGACTGTGCCCACCATGCTCATTTCTCAGGTCAGGCTGAAAGAACTCTTCATCATTCGGGGGCTAACATGGAGCTGACTCCAAAGCCTCTGGTCTCCTACATGTCACACACGCAGTGTCACTGTGCATCAGCAGGTCACTGTAAACCCTTTCAGCCTCCAAGCGTGTTAGAATGAAGGGCATCCACTCAACAGTGGAGGCAAAGCTGTGTACATTATAAACACATCTTTCCCTCCCCCATCCTTAGACTGAAGCCTCACTTCAGCCCTTGGGAGACTCCTCCTCTGTCCTGCTAGGGCCCTCACTGTCAACACCCCACCCCTCATCCCACAGAGCCTTGAGTGTCCTTGACTAGAGGCTGGGTGGTACGTTCATCTTTCTCTGGGGTTCCCAGAGTACCCTTTGCAGTGGCCTTCTACACACTGCAAAACATGTCTATCGAGTGTTGAAAAATGATGGTGTAAGAAGTAGAGGGAAAGTCTAACAGCTAAGAATTGTGTAAATGTGTAGATGGCTAAATACTTTGCTGATAACAAAAGGTTAAGGAGTTCTGGTAGCATTGTGGTTATGAGTCGGGCTGCTAACGGCAAGGTCAGCAGTTCGAAACTACCAGCTGTTGTGTGGGAGAAAGATGAGGCTTTCTGCTCCCATAAAGATTTATAGCCTCGGAAACTCTGTACAGAGTCGCTGTGAGTTGGAACCAACTCAATGGCCCTTAACAACAACAATAACAAACAAAAGGTTAGAGGTCTGAGTTCACTGAGAAGTGCGTAAAGAGAAAGGCCTGTGGAACACCTAAAAGGGGTTCTAGAACTTGCCCAGTGAAATAGGCCTCTTGCAAAGCCTTTGCAGAGTATAGGACCTTAAGTGGAATCCTGAGTCCCATCCAGAACCTTCTGAGGTGGGACATTCCCACTAGCAAGGACAAACAGACCAGCGTGGGACAGCTAGAATGATAGAAGACACATCTTCCAAGAAAGATCATCAGGAAAAACCCAAAACAAAAATGTCAGCATGAATGGCTACTACAAGAATAAGCAAGCTGAAGTTGGCGGTTTGGTGAGATAGGAAATTGAAACCAATGGCTAAACCAAAGTATTTGTTTTCCTTGCTTAGCTATACACTTAGACTTCTTGGCAATCTGGGTTCCCCATTACCAGCAAATTCAGAGGCAGTTGCCGTTTCTGTTATTTACATAGAGAAGATCGGCAAAACGGACAAAAAGTAAAAGAATCAGGGAGCCGACAGTGTTCCTTCTGACACAAGTTCTACCATCTTTGGTTTTGGAGCACAACAATGCCAACTCATGACTAGATGGAAGTTGAACAAGCTTCCAGGGAAGCCAGCGAGAGGATAGTGGGACACATTTTCTCTCTTATCCTCCTCCCAGAGTTGGGCTGGACAATTAGATGATCCTAAAGGCAAGAGTATTGTAGTATTTTTATCCATTCATGTGAAAATAATATGCATGCAAAAATTAGCAGCCTTCAGGGTGTGAAATCTATAAAATAGAAACACACAATTTTATATATAGCCAGTTAGCAAATATGAAAAAAAAAAAAAAAATCTCTCAGCAATTATAGCCACCCATATGCTCATTGTAAAATTTAGTTTACTCTCTAGCACTCCCCTTTAAACAAACACTGTGGAGAGATTTGGATAAATAAAGATGCTCGACATTTGGAGAGAAGTGTTTCAGCTGCAGAATTTCTTGCCAAGACGCAGCAAAATGCCATTTTCCAAGCCTGAGATTGTGCGTTCCAAGAAGGGGGCTGAGCAATGTTGGGCTTTCCGCTCCAGCTCTCCAAACCTTAGTGGCTGCTCTTTTAGGTTGAAAGTTGGCTGGCTGGCTTTTCCGCCCCCAGATCTCACTCTGATGCAGTGGGGAGTTGTGAAGATGGTTCCACAGCCCCTTGTCACGGTGAGAGTGGCTCTGAACACTCTAAGTCTTGGTAGAAGAAGCCCATATGTTCAAACTCCAGAGTTTCCTAATAGCGTGACTTTTTAATTGTGTATTTGATAAAAACAGATCCATGGCATCTCACCACACACACAAGGCAGACGGGAGACCAGCTTCTATTCTGTCTCAAGCTAGAAAAGCTCAGTCACATGTCACCAGGTAGGCAGGGCTCTCACCAAAGGTTCCAGGAGGGGCAGTCAGGCAGAGCTCCTGCCCCACTGGCCCACATTAAGCAGCAGGCCAGTTCTTGCTAAAGCTTCATAAATCAGCGCAGTACGCTAAGCTGGTCAGAAGAACAAACAGATGAATCATGAAGAAATACAACTAGAATGGTCCTGAGAAGCAATGGTGATGAGGCTTTGGCTTGTTTATTTTGGACACACCATCAAACAAAGGCTCGTCATTAGAAAAGGGCCTATCTTAGCTGTTAAACAGAGGGTCATGGAACACGAGGAATATCCTCAATGAGATGGTCTGACACAATAGCTAAAACCATGGACTCTGACATAGCAAAGAGTGTGAACATAGCGCAGAACAGGGCAGTGTTTCATTCTGTACCCATAAAGTTGCTGTGAATTAGAGCCATCTCGACAGCCCCTAACACCACCAGAAAAAAAAGTCAAGGGTTCATCTCATAATTACTGAGCCAGTGACAGTCCCCCGTAAGGCAACAAGGAACAGACCCTCTTATTAGTCTTCTCTACTCTTGCTGCTACCCTCAAGGTCGGCAGTTCAAAACTACCAGCTGTTCAGCGGGAGAAAGATGAGGCTTTCTGCTCCCGTAAAGATTTACAACCTTGGAAACCCTACGGAGGTTCACTATGAGTCGGAACCAACTCCACAGTACTTAACAACAACAACAACTCTTGCCCAAAGTAGTCCTATTTCTTCAGCTCAGGTGACACCTCCAAGTACTAGGAATTTGTTCTTGTAAAAAACTATTTTTTAAAAAAGCTTTTTATTGTGATTAGGGTGAGGGTGAACTTTTACAGAGTAAATTAGTTTCCCCTTCAACCATCCATACACAATTTGTCTTGGGACATTGATTGTACTGCCCATAATGGGACACCTGCCCTCTTCCCACTTGGTCCCTGCATTTCCCAGTTCCATCTGCTTTTCTTTCCGGCTCCTTCCTGACTTCTGAACTTTAAATCTAAGAGGGCTGATTGTCTAAGGTATGCTACCGTCCTGCTGTTACTGTTGTTATGTCCCTTACGACTCACAGAGACCCTGTGTAGGGTTTCCAAGGAATGGCTGGTGGTTTTGAACTGCTGACCTGTGGTTAGTACTCCAGTGCTTATCACACAGCGCCACACCAGGCCTCCCTTGGTGTTAGGATTCTTTCCTTTATCTTTAGCCTATGAGCGCCACATTCCCAGGTAGGCCTGCGGCATTCCAATGGCCCTGGGTAGAATTCCAATTATGAGCTGGTGCTTAGGAAAGGTTTGTGAACAGATATGTCACAACATGAAATGCTGCCTTGTAATGAGCCACCTGATCCATCCCACATCCAGGCAGTTCAGCACAGAGGGCAGTTTGCGTAGAGCTTTGTGCAAAGAAAAGACAAGATCCCCAGCGTGCAGCTCTGTGAGGCTGTGCAGCCTCCTCTCCCTGTGGTTTTCCTTTGAAGCTGACTTCTGACCCCTCTGCCCCTTTTCATCAGGCCGGCAGGCGGTGTGACGCCTCCATCACCTCCCAGCATGGCGCACAGTTGCTCTAAGATCCTCTCAGATTGGACCTGAGAGTGCTGAGCTCAGGTTAGCAGGAACAGAGCTGCTTCCAAAATAAATGATCGTTCCTCCAAGCAGTTTCCAGACTAATTTTCCAGTTGGGAAAACACACCCTGCCTTTACAATGAACATGACTACTCTAGCCCAGACTACACCCTGATAAGTGTCTAAGACCTTGTTCCCAGAAAGGACCAGGTTAGTGCTTGCTACTGGTCCCAGAGGGCCACCGGAGACAAACTTCACCTGAAGGCTCTCCTGGCTGCTGGTTCTGGGAAGCATTTAAGTCACTCCATATGGAAATAAAGCTCAACATCCCCTCCTGTGATGGCCTCTAAGGGGCCTGTGGATTTATGCAGATCCACGAAAGCGTATAAGGCTTCTTAGGAAGACTGATCAATTAATACATCACTTGGAGGCTGGGTTTAGCCCATCTTTTCTATATTCTTTGGAGACACTTAGAGTCTTCCATCACTTTAAAGGAATGTTTTTTAAGTTTATAGGATCATTGCTTCCTTATTGCAAGACTATATCGTAGTCTTCAAGATTTACCCACATGGTTTAAGACGAGTTCTTACAAGAACTCAAACAGCCAGGAGGGAAACCCTGTGCTATGTTGTCACACACTCTTCTGAGTGTCTCTTGCTAGGTCAGTCCCATGTCTCCATTCCACTGGGCATTCACTGTTACGATGCTCATATAAAGATGAAGCCGTCTTCTGCCTTCGCAGTATTATCCTTAAAGTCTAGTCCTACCCCCAGCCAACCAAAAAACCATCATCAAGTCAATCCTGACTCCTAGAGTCCTGATAGGACAGAACAGAAGTACTCCAGAGGGTTTCCAAGGTCAAAACCCTTATGGAAGCAGATTGCTGTATCTTTCACCCAGGAACAGTTTGTGGGTTCAAACCTCTAACCTTTCAGTTAACAGCCAAGTGCTTAGCTACTGCACTACCAGGGTTCCTATAATCCCTAGACGTCTCCATGGCTAGTCAGGTTGTGCTGTGTTCTGTGGAACGGCCCAGACACAGAGGAGATGTGCCCAGCTGATCTGTGAGATCCTGACTTTCTAGGACAAGCCTTCATCAGGTCCTGGCTATAGTGATAAGAGGGGCAGAGAGGCTGTCCATGGTGACGAGCTGTCTCCTCCAGAAGACGGAAGGTTACAACAGTGACGCGTGGTCTTGAAATCCAGCATTTGATCTGCGAGGGCAGGGGATGCACTTGGAGCCCTGGACACAGGCTTCAGAGGCTGTGGCTGGAACTTTCTGCAGATTCCTTTTCCTTCAGTGGGGAATCCTGGGCTGTAGCTGGGCCCTGGGTCACCCTTCATGACAGCTCCCAGGAAGAACCACCTGGCATTGTGAGAAGGGGCTAGGCAGGGCTTTGGAGTGGCCTCTGCCAAGCACACTCCAGTTTAACTACACCAGGAAACATGAAAGTGCCCCATTCCCATGTCTTAACCATGGCTAGGCATGCAGTAGTTCATTAACACTTTGTTGGGAGTGGGTTTGTGATGCTTGGATGAGAGGCTAATCAAACAAAACAAAACAGAACACCTTAAGAGTTCCAGAGTTCTAAAAACAACATGTAAACACATTATTAAAGCAGCTCTGGTAGCGTAGTGGTTACGAATTGGGCTGCTAACCTTAAGGTTAGCAGTTCAAAACTACCAGCAGTACCATGGGAGAAAGGTGAGGCTTTCTGCTCCTCCAAAGATTTACAGCCTCAGAAATCCTATGCCGGGTTAGCTATGAGTCAGAACCGACTCCATGGCACACTATCACCATCACCACCACCACCACCAGGAAAACAGAAACCAAACTGCTTTAAGTGGCTGCCTCTGGGACTTGGCACTGGGGCAGAGGGCTGCTGACTTACAAGCCTTTCTGCATGATTCAACTTTTTAACCATGGGAGCAAGTGGCTTAGTGTGAAGAGGTAGAACGATGCGGGGCTTCTGGGAGGCTGCGCATGAGCTGAGCACTCAGTGCTGCTGTAAAACTGCAGCAGGAAACCAAGGTGCAGGTGAAGAATTGGCACCAAGAGACCCAACTGCTCCTCCCCTAAGTCTCTGGGGTGGCCCTGCTTCTTAGAGACTGGACAGTCTGAGCCTACTCTTCCCAATCCACATGGACAAAAGGAAGGACAGAGGATTTGGAAAAGAGCCACAGCAAAAGAAGTTGGAAAAAATCGAGATGCCACAAGAGTTGAAGAACAGTAACTATGAACAGTTTCCTGAGAGCTGGCAGGACAGCTAGGCTGCTGTCAGCTCGAGGCCTGGCTGAACTATTCAGCGGGGAGGTCCATGATTTCCTCATTTCAGGGTTCTGCAATCCTTGTCCAAGTTTCCTTTATCAGGAATAAATCACACCTAATTCTATGGAGAAATACATTATGGAACTAAGTGATCCAGGGAGAAGGCCTTCACAACTCCCAAATTTTATCAAGTGTTTCTTCCTAGGAAGAAAAATAGCCTCAAATGTCAAAATAGAAAAAAGGAGTTTAAAGACAAAAGAGAGCAACAAGATTCATTCTAGAAGCTAAAGAAGCACTTCTAACATGAACTAGGACCATGTGGATGTTCCTTTTCCAGAGGCTGCTCTTTCACACCCTCTAGGCAAGCCATTCTCCATGTGCATTCCCATCTGACCCCCTTTGAAATTCCTCCATAGATTCCTCACTGGCAGCTACCAGAATCCAATCTCCTCAGTCCTGAATTCAAAGTTCTCCATGATCTGCTGCAATCTAGACAGCATCTTGGGTCTACTTCCGCTCTGGTCCCTTCTGCCTTTAACTCCACCCTCCTCCCTTTCCTCCCTCTTTACCTTTCGGTTCTTTGACAGTCAGCTCTGTCCCACATAGCATCCTTGTCTACTTCAGGCTCCAGGGATATTTCCCTTCCTTCTCCTCTGAGACTCACTGTGTGTAGGGTTTTACTGCTTTGGGTGCTTATTTTTCTACACGAACAACACATCTAAAGGGTCATTCTAGATAGGTGTGTGTATGCTTTTTAATTACTTTCATGCCTTTTTCTTACTCTTGGAGCCTGGTTTACTGCCTGCACACAGAAAGGGTTCAAATATTTGTTGTTGTTAAGTGCCATCGAGTCAGTTCCCACTCATAGTGATTCTGTATAGGGTTTTCTAGGAGCAGCTAGTGAGCTTGAATTGCCAATCTTGAAGTTCAAACCAACCTTGCAGTCTAGTGCATTAATCTGCAGTGCCACTCCAGGACTCTAAATGTTTGTTAGCAATACACAAGATTAAATTTTCTTAAATTGTGCCAAAAAGCAAAACAGTCACCATAGAGTGGATCCAACTCATGGTAAGTCCATGAGTGTCAGAGAAGAACTGTTCTTCATGCGGTTTTCAATGGCTGATTTTCCAAAGGAGATGGCTAGACTTTTAAATCTCCAACCTTTTGGCCAGAAGCTGAGCCTGTTAACTGTTTGCACCACTCAGGGACTCTGGAAGTGTGAAAAGATGCTACTTAATTGAGTAAAGGGGAGAAGGCTGGTCCCATTCGCAAAGCAATCCCAAACCAGGTAGAAAGGTCTCATAGCCTCAACATGACTGTTTTTCTTTCCCTGTCTGTCTCACACTCTCTCTGAACACACACACACACTACACACACACACATGGAACCCCATCCCTCTCTCACCAAAGCCCTCCAGTGCTGTCGATGCTTTAATCACACTAGAAATAGGACTAGTATCAAAAATAGCCCTCATCAGATTGCAACCGACTTTGGGGCTGCATGTGCTGGCTCCCAGCCAGCCAGCCGCGATTCATGCTGGCAAGGCTTCTGTGAGCTCCAGTGAATGCGTGGTGACTTTCTGGCTGAGTTCACCGGGGCACCTATTTTGGCATCCAGGGGAGAAGTGAGGAGAAGCTCAGATGCCAGGCCTACCTGGCTGCTGGAGCATCAGCATGTTCTGCGGAGAAGTGTGCACAGGCAGCGAGCGGGTCCTTTGGACTGAGCTGTGGGTGCGGCTTGGCATGCTGTTGCTGCCCCCAGGGTTGGCAAACCAGAGGTTCTAGTGAGAAATGAAAAAGGGGGCCATCAGCTTAGACAGCCTGGGAGGGCCTCCAGCCCGAATCCAGGCAGGAGGCAAATGCCATCAGGGAACTCTCTGCAAACTTCTGGTAAAGAGCTCCCAGGCAAGCATAATCCTCTTCCTGTTTATAGAGAGAAGGGGGTGGATTCCATTTATTTTATTTTTGCTTCTCCTCACCTCTCCCAAGCCTCTAAACCTCAGCTTTATTCTGAGAGCCTCTTTCTATCACTGGCTTCAAACCTCTTTAAGCTTCCCTTGCCTTGCCTTTGCTTTGCCTGTCACTTTCCTAGGAAACAGGGGCAGTTCTAGAAGTATTTGCAACAAAGGGCACAAACTATTTCAAGGCTTTCAGTGGACTTGCTTTCTGAGATTCTAACAGTTTATTCCAAAGGTGGGGTTGGGGGAAGAGGAACCTCTCTGCTGGTGTTAGGACAGGGCTGTTGTAACAGTCGCTTCTTGAAGCAACCTGGCAGGGGGGTCAGGACAGCAGGCAGCAAAGTGGGGCTTTCCAATCTATGCTTGCTGCTACGAGTCAATCCTACTGGCTTGCCTGGTGCCATTTTCCTGCTTATAAACGAATTCCTCATCCCTTTGTTTTATTTTGAAAACCCAGAACCTCAGGCCTGTCTGTGTCCACCACAAAGCCAGCTTTGGGCGAGGGCAGGTTAGAGGAGGGAGGGGCACAGGACAGAGCATGTGGCCTTAACTGGCTGAGGAAGTTTCCCCTCTGCCTCCCATTCTCCACACCAGGTGAACTGAGAGGGAGGGGTTATTTTGCTACAAATAAAAAGGCAAAGAAAGAATCTTGCTCTGTGGTGTTTCGGGCTCCCCTGGAACCCTGACTTGCGAGGTGGAGGGGGTCTACTGGGCAGGTCAAGGATCAAGGTATAAAAGAAATAGTCTTGTATTTCTTCCTAATGGCCCTTTATGCATATGGCCTCCAGGTTAAAGTGCACCCCTAATCCAATCTCCACAAAGTCAGGCACAGTTATGGGGCTCTGTCTCCCAGAGGCACATTAGAGATAACTCTGGTGATCTCTGAGGCATGTGGGCACTGTCTCTCAGTTTCAGTCTCTTGACCAGCCCCTTCCCCCCCATGTAGTCACCTGGATAAAGGATGTCCTGAGCTTGGTTGGCCCTCCCTTTCCCCTCAGGCAGAACAAACCTGTCTTCCTTGTTTCATGATGGTGGGGTTGGCTGGGGTGTTGCGCTGGTTAGAACTGACGAATCCACTGGTGCCCAAGAGTCCAAGCCGGGCAGAAGGAATATTCCGTGAGGGGATCTGATATTGACGCGGGTTCCGTCTGCCCATGCCGCCACCCACTGAGCCGGCAGTTGGGAGGGAATTGGACTGCCCAAAGCCTCGACTGTGTGAAGGAACAAAGAACAATGCAACCATCAACCACTGGTCAATCCTTCTCAAATTCCAGCCTGCTAGGAGAATGCCACCTTGAGGCCTGCTCCCATTTTGCCAGTTATGACTCTGTGCCAGGAAGGGACCATAAGATCCATTCCTTGTGAGGATCATTGAACCACAAGAGCAGCAGTTCAAATTCAACAGCTGTACCTCTGAAACCCAATTCAGGGTGGCTATGGGTCAGAACCTACTCAATGAGAATAATGTCAGCTGAGTGTGTATTATGTGCAGGCAGCACTGTCCGGGGGCTTTACGTAGATTCTCTAATCTTCCCAACAACCCTATGTAGTGGACACTCTATTCCCACTTACAGCTGGAGACAAAACAGAGCTTAATAGCCTAGCAAGGGTCACAAGGCCAGCAGGGGGCAGCGCTGGAATGTGAGCTCTGCAGTCTTCCAAGTAGCATCTACGCACCGATGGGACACAGGTTCTGAGCCCCCATGTGCTGCTTTCCAAGAGGCCACGCAACAAGACAATAGTAGAGGCAGGATCAGAACTGTGGCGTCTGGTTCCTGTCCCCATGCCTGTTTTGTCACACAGTCTTCCATTTCTGATGTGCAAGCTGACTTGGAGGGGATGGCCAGTGAGCACCACTACACTGTCAACTCTATGAAAAAAATGGATGGTGGCAGTCTTCATCAATCTGGTATACCCCATATGTCAAATTCAGCTCCTAACACCGTAACTCATGTTGAGTGGATAAGTGAATGAATGAATGAATGGTACTGTCTTTGCCATCATCCTGCTTCTTTGGGGTCTGACTCCTGGGTTGAGAAACAGACTATGAGAATGGAGAGGATGATGTATGTAAACTTTCTAGAGCCAGGACCCAGGCTGCTCCTCACACCGACGGAGCTGGCAACGAGAAGGTCCAGACGGCTGACAATGATGCTCTGGGGTCCATTCAGGGAGGTGGCCCTGCCATCCACACACTGACGCCTGTACTCCTGTTTAGTCCGGTGACCTCAGCACTGAAGAACTTGTCCTCTTCAGCACATACATCAGGTTCTGGGAGGTTACGCACCAGCCAGCAGTGTTTCAGGAACCAGCACATTCTTTCCAAGAAGAGTCAGCTTTAGTCATTCAATGATGTCTAAGTCACAATGCTTTACCTCCAACGGCCACAAGATGGAACAGACTTGCTTTCTCCAGCTACGCAGAGGATACTCAGGAGGGAGGCAGCGCTGACGTAGTTTAGTAGGGGACCTACAAAATAGTAATTTCCTGCGAAGGAGAGTTGTGTGTGTGGTGTTTTAGGAGGAAGGGGGGCATCCAAGCCATCAGCAGAGTAGATCTCAGAAAAATTTTCTCTTCTGTCTGGAATTTCTAAATTCCGTAATGACAAAGGGGCAGGGAAGAAAAGTCCTTGATGAGCAAGTCACAACTGATTCCTAGGCTTGAGTGTTTCCATTTTCAGACTCTGATGGATGACAAAGGGGTTCCAGATTCCTGCCAGAGGCTCCCATAAATGTGTGTGAGCAACACTCAGAGGTTCTTGATCTCTGTTGATTTCATCCTTTCCCCTTGGCTTGCCTTTGTTCCTTCTTTCTGTTAAGGTTTAAAGCCTTTGAAAGAAGGAATTAGGGCCAGGAGGGGTAGAAGTACCTTCAAGGGATTAAAGTGCCCTGCTTTGGAGTATGAACCATCTGAGCTACATGACAGGTAGGGATGAAGAGCACGTGGCTTTTCTTTAAACTATGAAAGCTAGCTCTACGGTTTTTGGAACCGGAGATTTGGCCACCTGGTAGATGATTCTGCATTCTGCTCAAACTTGTCCTTATTTAGTGTGGGTAGCTTATGTACTCAGTCTCCCTTTTGGTTGGATTTTTAAAAAGTTATTTCATATGTAAAATACAGTTGGCTATGAGTGATGCTGAAGTGATGTGTGCTTCCAGAAAAGCAAGACTATATTTGTAAGCAATGTAATGTGGGCAGAGGATTCTGTTATGGGATACTTAGTCACTCACTGGAGAAAGGAGAGATCTTGGGACTCATGGAACTGGGCTAAAGGCAGGGGGTAGGGTCCAGACAGAGCATTTTGGGGTAAGGCAGGATCTAGAGGGAAAAATCTGACTAGACCATCTTTCTACTGAAAGTGGGGACCCTCTGTGGTATCTTTCAGTAATGGTTGGTCATTACAAAGCCAGATCTGTTAAGAGTCGGCAATGGTGGTAACATGAGTGAACATTTAGTTAAGATTGCTAGGCTTGATGGAATGATCATGCTAACTAGGGAGAGAAAACAGTGCAAAAGTAAGTTTGCCTTTCTCATTCTTTTGCTCTGCCCATCTGTGTCTCGCCTTCTCTGCCTTCCTAAATACAACCAACTGACTTCATTACATTTAAATGCACGGAAAGACTTTGATAAAATAACATGAATAAGAACCAATTAATTTGGGATTTGTAATAATTCAAGCAGGGGCTGGGTTGCAGTTACCTCTGTATTATCAGAGAAACAGAATTTCAAAGCAAATTAATAGCATAAAATGATCCCAGAGGTAATACTTATCAGAGAAAGAGAGAGGGGAAAAAAACAACAAAACTTCCTTGAGCTTTTGCCACATCTAATTGAACATCTACAATCAGTCATTGAATTCATTTGTATCTTATCAATAAAGAGAAGTCCATTAGGACTTCAACCGAGCAAACCATGGGTTAGCACAAATAAAATCATTAGTTAACGACACTCTAGGGCACCCAAGGTCACTGCCCAGCTCTGCCCTGAGCAGGGCTCTCAGATGTGGACCAAGGACAAAGTAGGTCGGCAGAGGCAGGAGGAACTAAGGTCAGGATGAGTGAAGAACTTCAAAGCTCTGCCTTCATCTTCAATCTCTGAATCTCTTCTTCTTGGAACTTGTCTCCCAAGGGTTTGGTGTTGCAAGAACGTCTGAATCCTCCTCCTCCCTTACTTGAGAGCAGTATTGCTGCTCTTAGGAAGACTTGGAAATGGGAATGGAAGCAGGTCCATGGGGAGGAGCAGACTATGTCTTCTGTTTGGGCCACTAGGAATCCTCAGGTTGCACACATGCTCCAGCCCAACCTACCGGGGGGGCAACCACAAAGGGCAGGGACCAGGGCTCCAGCAATAGAGTGCTGCTTTGTCTGAGACCCTGATTTTGATGTTCTAGATCATGACAAGATTTGATGCATTCAACACTGATTACTGACTGCCAGTAGAGTTGTGGGATGACATCAAGAGCATCATACAGGAAGAAAGCAAAACATTGTTAAGAAGAAAAGAAAGAAAGATCAAAATGGATGTCAGAAGAGACTCGGAAACTCACTCTCCAGACTAGAGATGCTAAAGCAAATGGAAGAAATGAGGAAGTCAAAGAGCTGAACAGAAAATTTCAAAGGGCAGCGCGACAAAAGAAAGTCTTATAATAATGAAATGTGCGAAGACCTGGAGTTAGAAAGCCAAAAGGGAAGAACATGCTCAGCATTTCTCAAGCTGAAAACACTGAAGAAAAAATTCAAACCAAGATTTACAATATTGAAGGATTCTATAGGCAAAATATGGAGTCCTGGTGTGGCACTGTGGGTTAATGCGCCAGACTGCAAAGCCGTTTGAACTGCAAGGCCGGTGGTTCAAGCTCATCAGCTGCTCCTTGGAAACCCTATACAGGGTTGCTATTGGTCGGAATCAACTCGACGGCACTTGACAACAACATAGGCAAAATATTGAATGATGCAGAAAGCATCAAAAGAAGATGGAAGGAATACAGAGTCACTGTACCAAAAAGAGATGGTCAATTCAACCATTTCAAGAGGTAGTATAGGATCAAGAACCAATGGTACTAGCTGATGAAAGGAGATACAGATGGGTAACTCGTGATACTGTAGTGAATAATGCTTATCAGGATGGACTATGAGGGCTGAAAATGCAAAGGTAGAAGTTTTGTAACAAGGAAGGGAGTGATTAATTCTCCAGGATAGGAGCAGAGGCCTCTGGGACAATCAACAGAGAAGAGCCAAGAGCGGGACCCTACCCAGAGAAACAGAGATGCCTGAGATAGAGACAGAGATGATGATGTGGAGTGATGAAGCGACTGGGGACTTCAGACCCAGAGAGGGAAAGGGACTGTGGGCCGAAAACTGGGGGGAGGAGGGGGAAGTGTAGGGGGCGGGGTTCTGGGATATACCCTTTGGGTGGTTGATGATGCATGGAGGGGATTGGAACCATGGCAATGAGATGATATATGATGGAATGAATGTAAAACTAAAGTTCTCCCATGTAAACGATCATATAATTCACAATAAAACATAAAAAAAAAAAGAACCAATGGTACTGAAGGAAGAAGTCCAAGATGCACTGAAGGTATTGGCAAAGAACAAGGCTCCGGTAATTGATGGAATACAAAAGGAAACCTTTCAACCAACTGATGCAGCTGCATGTTGTTGGCAATGGTTAAGAAAGCACAGCCTTTGAAGCTACTCTGGCTCGGCCCAAAGTCTGGATCAGTCACTGCCTACTGACTATCCCAGTTGAGCTTTTGACCACTATACTACTCTAGGGGTCCTATTGTTGTTAGGTCCATTGAATCAGTACTGACTCACAGTGACCCTATGCACATCAGAAGGAAACACTGCCCGGTCCTGGGTCAACCTCACAATTGGTGCCATGCTTGAGCCCACTGATGCTGCCACTTTGCAAATCCATCTCGCTGGGGGTCTTCCTCGTTTTCTCTGCCCTCCACCTTACCAAATATGATATCTTTCTCCAGTGACCAGTCCTCCTGACAGTATGTCCGAAGTATGAGAGATGAAATTTGGCCATCCTGGCCTCCAAGGAGCACTCTGGCTGCACTTCTTCCAACACAGATCTGTTAGTTTTTCTGGCAGCCCATAGCACTTTCAATATTCTCCTCCAACACCACAACTCAAAAGCATCAATTCTTCTACAGTCTCCCTTATTCACTGTCCAGCTTTCGCATGCATCTGAGGTTATTGAAAACACCATGGCTTGGGTCAGGTGCACCTTAGTCCTTAAGCTGACAGCTTTCTTCTTCAACACTTTAAAAAAAGGTCTTGTGCAGAAGATTTGCCTAATGCAATACATCGTTTGATTTCTTGAATGCTGTTTTCATGAGTGTTGATGTTTGATCGAAGAAGAATGAAGTCCTTGGGAACTTCAATCTTTTCTCTGTTTATATGGATGTTGTTTATTGGTCCAGTGGTGAGGATTTTTGTTTTCTTTACATTGAGATGTTGATCCATACCGAAGGCTGTGGTCTTTGATCTTCATCAATAAGTATTTTAATTTCACTTTCAGTCAGCAAGGTTGTATCATCTGTATATCACTGGTTGTTAAGGAGTCTTCATTATAAAAAGATATACTTGATGAATATATCAGGTATAAATTTGTATACATGCTTGATATACTCAAGTCTATATAAAAATATCCTTATATATACTTGAATATAACAACACGTCACTGTTTTAAGTTTATCTTTGATGAAAATATTCTATAAGCTCAAATTGGCCCTCTCTCCTTTAAAGAACATAAAACTATGATGTTTTAAGGCATATTTATGTAAATAAATGCTAAAATTTTAACAACAGAGCTTCTATATATGCATTGGGAAATGATTTCAGAACTTTTAAGGTGGACATGAAAAAACACTATCTGTGCATGTTTAAAAAAGATAGAATGTTGATCTTTCAGGATGTTTGTACTCTATCCCTTTTCTCCTTGCAACTCCCTGCCATTCTTCAAGGCTTAACTCCCTGCCTCAGCCTCTACTCTCCCCTAAATTTCACTGCAATTCACCTTTAATATGCAATTAGATTCCTCAATTTAAAACCATATTAAGGTAATGGGTTCTAAAGTACAACTAGGCTTATTTTTAACTGCAGCCTAGAAGCTGAAGTAGTATGAAAAATCAAGAATGGTACCACTCCACTATTAGACTGCAGCTCAGACCAAAATAGACTAGCATTGGGCTCTTACCCTGCCACCAACTATAATTAGCTTGTCTGCATCTAGAAGGGAGAAAAAATTACACTACCACTTCAGGTGCTCATAGAACAAACCATTTTTGTCCTTTCAGAGTCTCCTGGAGCAGGTAAGCCACTAGGGACTTTTGTTAGGATTCCTTAAATCCTACCCTCCACCCCCAATACACATACACATACCCAGTTTAGTGTTGTCATTCTAACAATGTAAAGTGAGTTACAAAAGATCACTCTGAGCTCTTCCACTGGGAACATCTCTCTCTCTCTCTCTAGCCTTTTCCCAACCCTACCTGCTGAAGGAATGAGGTTTGGAACAGGACATTTGGCAACTAGATGAAAAAGGAATGTCATCCCCCCCCTACCCCAACACACACACACACACACACTTCCTGCCCCAGGAACTGAGGTAGGCATCCAGGCACTGGGGAATCATCATACATTACAAAGAATGAAATCCCAACATACTTTCTTTGCTGTCGATATCCTGATATGTCTAGAAGGGTTTTCCGAGGGAAAGACCGAAAGAGCTTCTGCACCTGCTGTTTCCATGACAACAATCTTTTCTTCTGTGTCTCTGTAAATGCCTGCAAAAACAAACAGGACTTGAAAATGGGTGACACAGCCTGGCATTAGGGGGAGAAACATGCAATCAATGTGGGAAAACATTGGAGTCTCTGCAGTTGCCTTTTCGTCACCTGTCTTCATCCTGGTTCAAACAAGAGTCAGTTAAATTTCAGAGTTGCGTGCACTGAGAACTCCAGGTCTTTGACACTGGAGACACCTGGAAATGATCTGAGGTCTATGCATTATGCTTCGGACAAGCCTCTGTTTGGGAGTTGTATTTTTGGCAGATCCCACTTTCCCTATCCTACCGATGCCAATCTGGACTCTATTTATTAACCAAGAATGAATTGCAAAATTGATTGTTAGATGCTCTGGCTTTTGCAGGCCCCCTCCCCATACCGCATTTTCATAATCAATGAGAATGCTAAACTGCTCCAAAAGCAATCTGCTCATCAAGTGTGGTCACCTAGGACTGGCCTTCAGGGTTTCAGGGAATGGAATCTGTTCTTTGAAATTTAGGATTTGGTTGAAAAATCTTTAGTTAAGGGACCCCACCATGCCCTACGAAGGCCCCAGGAGCACCAATCCTACCCAAAACCTTGTCTAAAATGTAGGAAAATAAGTATATTTTGATACTTTTGAGTCAAAATGGGCGTGTAGAGATGTTTTGTCTAAATCCTAAACCCACTGATACTGAGATGGTTCCTATTCACAGTGACCCTATAGGACAGGGTGGTGGTGGTGGTGATGTGCCGTGGAGTCGGTTCTGACCCATAGTGACTCTATACAGGGTTTCTGAGGCTGTAAATCTTAATGGGAGCAGAAAGCCTCATCTTTCTCCTGCAGAACAGCTGGTAGTTTCGAACTGCTGACCTTGAGGTTCACAGCCCAATTTGTAACCACTATGCTACCAGAGAGGATAGGCTGTGTCATAGGCTATAAAAAGGCTTTAATCTTTTTGGAAGCTGACTGCCATGTCTTTTTTTCTGCGGAGCAGATGAGCACTTAACCACGACACTACAAGGCTCCTTATGTTTTGCCTGTTGTTATTAAGTGCTGTGGAGTTGGTTCGGACTCATAGCAATCCTGTATAGGGTTTCCAAGGAGCAGTTGGTGAGTCTGAACTGCTGACCTTGTGGTCCAGTGCTTTATCCTACAGCGCCACACCAGTGCCTACCTACTGTGCCATTATAAACTCACATCTGTATTGGGTGCAGGTTTGCACCAACAGAGTGGTTAGCTCATTCACCTGGGGCATCAGGGTCGTTTAATGCAGGCTTGCAGATAGGAACAAGCCCTTAGCAGTGCTGAGTGTGGTGGGCAGTTCCTCTCAGTCCTGGAAGCTGCAACTAAGGAATGGATTGGAGCTATGTCATGGCTGGGCTCCCAGCTGGTTTCTGTGGCTGTAGTCTCAGTTGTAGGAGAGCTCTGCTATTGACTAGGATGCCTGATAAGTCATGTTGGCCCTCTTTACTGGTAACTCTGGGGTGGTCCAGGAGCAGAATTTAGGGACTGATGCTTTCTGGAGGGGAAGGAAGGATGATTCCACATGTACAGATCGCCGGGACACAGCCAACCAGCCATTTCAGAGGCACTGTGTCCCTGTCAGGCCCAGACCAATAAGTCTGTCTGGAGGAAAATGGTGAAGATTTGTTATAAACTTCTTATGGTGGGATTAAAAGCTTCATAAAGAGCTTTTCTTCCTAGTACCACCTCAGGGCACTGATGAGGCAGGTAGTCTGGGATTACAATCCTGGAAGTTAAATGATGTGGGCTCAGAAATAAAAGTCAGAATTTATCTGCCCTTCCTTTGACCACTGTAGGAAGCTGGTCCTTTCACCAGTGAGAAGAAGGGGAGGTATCTCAGCTCTGTCCACAGCCTCCCTTCCAGTCAGCTAAAGAACAGCATGTTCAGGCTATAAAGCACGAGGCCTGTCTCACCCAGTCCAGGCCAAGCTTCCTCCAGAATGGACACTGCACACTTCAACCAGGCCTCACCTCACACAGAATAACCTGAGGCTAAGGAGCTCTGGTAGCGTAGTGGTTACGAATCAGGCTGCGAACCGCAAGGTCAGCAGTTCGAAACTACCAGCTGTTCCGCAGGAGAAAGATGAGGCGTTCTGCTCCCATAAAGATTTACAGCCTCGGAAACCCTGTACAGGGTCACTATGAGTTGGAACCGACTCCACAGCACACAGCCACCATGGGTAATTATTCAGACACTCTGCTCTTCCTCAAACTAAAATCATAACAATAATATTGAACAACATTTTTCCTTCCAAAGCAGAGAATAGGCCTACTCTGTGCTAACATCAAGCAACCATGGAGGGACCTCCTTTCTGCCCCCTATCAGTGAGAGACCCTTCTACCACTACCAGGGGACTCTTATTAGTAGGAGCATTTGCCAGGTGGGAAATGAAATCACATAGTGACATCTGTGAATTGAATGTCTTGGGGGCTGCCAGGGAGGTAAGGGGGAAAGAAACAAAAATGAGAGCGAGGATTCCCAGAGAGGGCAAACAAGATGGCCGGAAGGCAGGTCCCTCCATGGTTACACCAGGCTGGGGTGGACCAACCTGGAAGCGTGTGCATTGTTCAACAGAGGGAGCTGAAGGGGTCATTACTAATTTGTCCTGTGGGCTTAGCTGACAAGGTGAGATAGAAAGTATCGCGTGTTTCTGGTTTAATATCTTGAAGGCTCAGAGCTGAGTGGGTATGGGAGAGGAAGACAAATTCTGGTTTGTTCTTTCAGAAGCTTAAATCCTCCCCTGGTTAGTCCCTCCCCCTCATCTCCAGCCCCCAACACAAATGTCCTCCTTTTCAACAAAATACAAAGCCTTCCACACGATGCTCATCTTGCCTGAACACTCTTCTGCCTCCGTTCCTTGTATTTACCACCTAGTGGTCCTTATGAGATGGTCTTTCATGCAGATGATCCACTGAGGAAATTCCTTGTTTCCGGCCCAGGGTTAGATGTCCACTGCACCTTCTTTGTGCTTAGTGGCCATTGGGATTACCTTCTTGTCTGAGTCTTGAAAAGCATGTAGGGGATGTCTGTTTTCTTTCTTGTGTCCCCCACTGCCCTCATACTGTATGCTACCTGGGGGTAGGAACTGCATGTTTAACAACCACCTATTGAATGAATGAGTTTTAAAATCCTTAACTGTGCATTTGCCTTCTCTTCTTCCTTTAGTTTATATTGGAAAGCAACAACAGAAAAGTACAGTGTCAGGGTTAGAACTAGGATAGAGATAGTTAGAAGGCTCTTAGGCTCATGTAGTCGAAAGGTGAAAAGTAACTCATTCTAGGGTCCTATCCCTTCCTGAAACAAATACATAAATAAGTCTTTTGGGGCAGGCCTCAGCCATCATCAGGCAGTGCCTGGTTGCTCTAGGGAAACCATTAAAGGGAGAAAAAATACAGTATCTTGAAACCACTGAATAGTTCAGAGGATGGCATGTCTAAACTTCCAACCAAGACAGAGGAGCAGCTGACAGAGTACTCTGACTGGCGTGACTGAGGCACAGGAATCCCTGCTACCTAGAAAGGAAATCGTGAAAATGAGGGGTTTACAGAGATGGGGAGGAAGGCCATGCTGGGCTGAAGCCCAGAGGGGGACTGCACCCCTTTATAGGACGGATGAGTACCCCACATGGTGACCAGGAGCAGGGGGGAAGCGGGAGTGGGAAGGTGGGTAAGGGGGCATGCCTCTGCATTGCATGGCTCCCTTTATTGCACCAACTGGACTCTCATGTTCTGGCTCCCAGAGGGAAGGAGATTCTATTCTTGTACCAAAATCCTACAAAATGACCTCATCATCCTAGATCCAGTCCCAAGCCTTCCTAGTGTCTGTAACTCACTGGGGAAGGAGGTGTCCAAGAAGCCACTTGAATCCAGGATTTAGGGCATAATCTTTTCTTCCCAACCTGTCCCCCAGAGGTAGCTGCACCAACCCAATCTGCCCAGGACCTGCCCTGTGCTCCATACGTCAAGGCAGTGCTGAGTGCGTGGTAGGTACAGCTTCAGGCTGCCTCAGTCTGTCAAAGGACAGGTTATAGGCTAATACAATTCCTATAAAAAAATGACAATCAAAACAGAAACACAGATTCCACTCCTAGATATACACCCCAAAGAACTGAAAGCAGAAATGCAAACCAATATTTATTCACCAATGTTCACTGCAGTATTGTTCACAAAATCCAACATGTAGAGACAACCTAAATGTCTATCAGCAGATGAATGGATAAACAAAATGTGGTATATATACACAATGGAATAGCACTCAGCCCTAAAGGGGAAATGAAGTTCTGACACATGCCACAGCATAGCTGAACCAGAAAAACATTATGCTGAGTGAAATAAGGCAGACACCAAAGAACAAATGGCATACGATCCCACTGATATGGAATGGCTTCTAGAATAGGCAGATGTCTAGAGACTTATGTTCACTAGGGGTAGGAGGGAGGGGATAGGAGTAAGTCATTGTTTAGGGAAACTGTGGTGATGGTTGCACATGATGCATGTATTTAATGTCACTGAGTTAGACATGTAAGAAACGTTCAAAATGGCAAATGTATTGTTCTAGATAATTTTACCACAATAAAAAGAGAACCAGTTTAACATCCATCAAATCCCATGCACTCATGTACACAGAAACACACACTATTTCTTTTGCGATCTCTCTTGCTCTCAAGTTTTCCTGAGCCAAAAGGCACGATGTTTTAGCACACAGTGTTTTAAAGACTTGAAAAATTCAAGGGCTGTGACAGGGGTCTGTGCTAACTACCTCAAGCTTGGTCACTCAGGGATTCTTCCAGAATCAAAATTTCTCCCTAGTTTTCTCCCTCACGCCAGAATTCTAGGTCTAGGTGAATCTTTGGACACCAAAGTACACATGAGATATGCTTAGGTTGGAGGCTGCTACCGCCTAGTTCTGCCCCAGATGTAATTTATGACTGTCCAGCCCTCAAAAACAAGTTGTTGGAGACCAAAATGATCACATCATAGAAACTCTGAGAACCATTTCTGAGCAATGAGAAAAAGAGTTTGGGAAAGCTGTCACCACTCACCTCATGAATTAGACACTTGTCTATGAGCTGTAAATAGGAACTTATATTTTCCTCATCAGGTCTGGAGACCAAGAGCTGTGTGCACACTGTGGTTTGGAAAAAAAAAAGAGAGAAAAAGAAAAGATGAATTAGGAAAGTACACTCCCGTCCTAACCTTTGAGATCTGCCTCTCATTTCCTTTCAGGAGCAGTGTTTCCAGAGGTGCATGTGCCTATGGGTTTATGTAAAGTTCACAAAAAAGGCCAGGAGGCTCCTCGTGCCACTGAAGTCAAAGGCTGGGCCACCGCAGGAACCTTGCCTTGAGAAGCCCCTTCAGGTAATTCCAGTCATACCATTCTATATTAAGCCTTCTTCTACAGCTGAGCCTGAGACAGACTCTGTGAGAGGGAGGGAGAACACAGTAGTTGGCAGTAGCAGCCTGAGGTCTATCATTGAAAGAGGCTCCTTTGGAGAAGGGGTTCAAAGGTATCACAGAATGTTTGTCCTGTCGGAGTACAGTCTTGGTAATTTTATGAATGAGCCACATACCTCACCTCCAGCCAGGTAGAAAGGCGGTCATGTTTGTGTTTGCAGGAACGTGGCTGGCACATTGTTCAGGATGTGAGGTGTGTGGGTGTGTACATGAGGAGGAAGCAAGTCTGAGACTCAATCTCTTGAGCTACTGAAGGGTTATTTTCTCAATGGGATACGCATACTTATACATATGCACGTTCTCCTACACACTCAAGCAAGTGCAAATATAGCCAGAGCAGCAGCGAGTCTGCGGATAGAGCGCACACACACAAACTGGAGTTCTCACGGTCGCGTGAGCATAACCCGTTCTGTTCTCATGGAGCTGGCTGTGTGTAACTGAGTATGACAGTCCCGTAGACTTTCCAAGGCTGTAGATCTTTATGGGCGCAGACGGTCACATTGTTTTCCCATCGAGTGGCTGCTGTGTGGGTGCAGACATTTGGTTAGCAGCTGAGTGTTTAACTACTGTGCCTGCCCAGGTCTCCTTACTCTAGTCATAGAGGCTACCATGCACTAACTTTGGGAGTGGCGATTAAAATGTCAGCGGGGGAGACAGTGGGACAAAAGCAGTCAGTCGGCATGAAATGCCTTGCACGCAAGTAGATCAAGCTGGAAACTTGGGCATCATATTTGATTCCTTCTCCCTCTCCCTGCATAACCATCTGTCATGGAATCCTATATATCCCGCCTTCTTGGTATCATACGCATGGGTGTCTCTGCATACAGATGTGCACTGCAATATTGTTTGTCATAGCAAGAACTTGGAACCCTGTTAGATGAATTATGCTTTATGCATACAGTTAACAGTATGCTACCTTTAAAAAGGAATAAGATGGTGCTATTTGCATTGACAGAGATAACCAACATATATAATAGAAAAAGAACAAAATGAAAACCCTAGCTGCAGAATAGAATGCAAAGACCTGTTTGTGTATAAAAAGAGTATGTGCTTGTCTATGGTTATGAAGTGTCTGAAGGGCTATCCAAACACTGTTCAGAGTGACCACTTCCTGGAGGAAGATGACAGGGCTAGGAGGGAGGCATTGCTTTTCATTTTCCACCATTTTGTCTAGTTTGAATTTTTAATACTGAGTATGAATTAGTTCACAATTTCTTTTAAGGTAGTTAGAACTTTGAAAGACACTATGCCAAAGTTGGGATCTCGGAAGGCTGAGCCCCCTAGAGATCTGTTCATGGGGAGTGAGTGTGCACCCCCATGTGGGCTTGGCAGGGCTGTGTCCTCACAAATGGGGGCATCTGTTCATACCCAGCATAGCTCCAAGCCCTCTCTGAGGTAAGGAGAGTGAAGGCTGCTGGGGAGAAGAGCCCGCCAACTGATCAAGCTACTGCCCTCTCAATCTGAGGGGAGCTAAGTGTCATCTTCGAAACCGTATCTCCATGAATTTAAGTTTTTTAGATGCATATTTATATTTTGGATATGTAGATTTTCATTGTAA
>NW_006408585.1:14917951-14922448 GCF_000296735.1 Chrysochloris asiatica
GGAACATACGCACAAAGCTTTAGAGTACAGAAAGCTTGCAAACTTTGGAAAACTCAGCTCTCAAGTCTGGCTTGAGCACTAAGTGGAGGTGGTGGGGGCAGTGGAGATGAAAAGGGGCCAGATGAAAAGCAGCCCTTTAGGTTTGGATTTTATCAACTACGAGCAAAAGAGGGCCATTACTACAACGAAACCTTGGCCTCTTCTGATCTTATAAGAACATACAGTGGCCACCGTGTGGATGGATGGTGGAGAGATGACAAGGTTCACACCTCAGGCCTGCCATCCGCGGTGTGCGCCAGGTTCCTCCTATGGGGTAATTTGAGGATTACGCTGACTGCATAGGGAAAGCACAGAGAACTCTGCCTGGAATGTAGTACTCACTAATTAAAACACAAGCTATCATGACTAGAGCATTTTGTATGGTGGATCAACCCCCAAGGAGGACTATAAATGCAGAGAGTGCAAAATGCTGCCAAGTGGCTGGGAGAGAGGCTGCTGAACAGAGCCTGGCATCCTGTGGGCAGTGGCATCTCTGGCTGGGGATTAAAGGTATCAACGCCTCCCCCACCTTTGCATTGGGGAAACACCCAGCCACTGAGTAAAATCATTTGATTCTAAAATCACCTTCATCAGAGTTGATCTTACATCCCTCCTTGAGGGTCCAGTGACTAGATGAGCACCACCATAGGAGGTAGAGGGAATGACTGAAGGGACAGGCCTTTGGGGGTCTGGAGAATAGGAGCATCAATCCAAATGACGTAAGCTCTCTGAGCTGCAGTTTCCTATCTGTACAATGGAGCTATGGTACCTCCTCCCCTGAGAATAGTTTATCAGCACCTCGGGGAAGCCACTAGGGAACCTGCAGTTCCAAAGAATGACATCATAAAGACTTAAGGATGGAAGACAGCATCAGACTCTACCTTTGCCCATGACACGCGTGAACTGCCCAGGGAGGTCCCCCTCCGGGAGGGGGGCAACAGCCAGCTCCCCATCACAGCTGCTCAGTTGGTGAGGTTGCAGCCCAGTGCTGGCCCCAGCTGCGGTAGTGGCTGTAGCGCCTCCACTTTCTTTGCAGTCAGGGCGCTGGCTCTCAGGGCCCATCAGAGAAGGCTGGTGTGGGCCCTGGGGCTCGCGGCGACGAGCCTCAGGGGTGGTGCTCGGGGAGCTGTAGGCCTTGATGGGCGTCAGGATCATCTGGTGCAGTTCCTGGAGTGGGATGCGCAGGTTGCCCCCTTCGATGATGTCCTGTATGGTTAGAGGAAGAAGATACCCATTAGGGTCAGCAATGGTTCCTCTGTGTTTTTCTCCCTGGACTTGAGCCACACCCCAGTAAGGATTAAGGCTCCTTCAGCATAGCATTTCTGGAAACTTATTTGACTTGTTCTGATATTAACAGAGGTCAGTGATAGAAAACACAAACATGCAATAATGAAATTCTCACAATCTAGAGATGATCACAATGCTTTGGATACATTTTCTTTCCTAGTTTCCTCAGAGCATCTCTGTAGAATACACTTCTATATTTTATATTCATGCATACTTTAGTTCCACCACTCTTCTGGCAGTTGGTCACATTGCAGTGGCTTGTGTGCTAGTGGTGCTGAAAGCTATGCCACCAGTATTTTACATACCAGCAGGGTCACCCATGGTGGACAGGTATCAGCTGGGCTTCTAGACTAAGACAAACTAGAAAGAAGGAGAGGCTGACCACTTCTGAAAGGTCAGTCACTGAAAACTTGATGAATAGTAGTGAACATTGTCTGATAAGAGTGCCGGAAGGTGAGCAACTTAAGTTGGAAGGCACTCAAAATACAACTGGGGAATAGCTGCCTTCTTAAAGTAGAGTTAACTTTAATGATGTGGTTAGAGTAAAGCTTTTGAGACCTTCATTTGATAATGGAACACAACACAAAATAAGTAGAAACAATTGCAAGCATCCATTAATAATTGGAATGTAAATCTAGGAAAACTGGAAGTTGCAAAAAATGAAATAGAACACATATAGATCAATATCCTAGGCATTAGTAAACTGAAATGGACTGGTATTGATTATTTTGTATCAGACAATCATGGTTTACTATGCTAGGAACAACCATTGCTGAAGAGGAAAGGTGTCATATTCATCATCAAAAAGAGCATTTCAAGATCCATCTTGAAGTACAATGTTGCCTGTGACAGGATAATATACATATGCCTACAAGGAAGTTAATAACACTACTATTCAAATTTATGCTCCAATCACTAAAGTCAGTGATGATAAAGTTTAAAAATTCTACCAACTTCTTCAAGGAGCGCTGGTAGTGTAGTGATTATGAGCTGGGCTGCTAACTGCAAGGTCAGCAGTTCAAATCTACTAGTTACTCCTCAGGAGAAGGATGAGGCTTTCTGCTCCCATAAAGGATTACAGCTTTGGAAACCCTATTAAGGGTTGCTGTGAGTTGGAACTGACTTGGTGGTACATAACCACCATTACTATCACCCCCTTCTTCAGTTTGAAATAGATCAAAACTCAAGATGAATTGATAATTACTGGTGATTGGAAAGCAAAAGTTTGAAACAAAGAGGAAGGATCAATAGTTGAAAAATATGGCCTTGGTGACAGAAATTATGCTGGAGATTGCATGATATGATTTTACCAGATTAACTATGAATTAACTGCAAATACATTACATTTTTCCAACAACATAAAAGACTATACAGATAGAATATACAGTAATCAAATTGACTGCATTTGTGGGAAGAGACAATGGAGATGCTTAATATCATCAGCCAAAACAAAGCCAGGGGCAGACTGTGGAACAGACCATCAATTGCTCACATACAATTTCAGGCTAGAACTGAAGAAAATTAAAAAAATTCCACAAAAGTCAAAGCATGACCTTGAATATATTCCACCTGAATTGAGAGATAATCTCAAGAACAATTAGATACTGATGAAGGAAGACCAGAGGAATTGTGAGGACATCAAAAACATTATACATATAAAGAAAGCAAAAGGTCATTGAAAAGACAGGGAAGAAAGACAAGACCAAAATGGATGTCAGAAGAGAGTCTGAAACTTGCTCTTGAACCTAGAGAAGTTAAGGCAAATGGATGAAACAAGGAAGTAAAAGGGTTGAACAGAAAATTTCAAAGGACAGCTTGAGAAGACAAAGTAAAATATTATAATGTAATGTGCAAAGATCTGGAGTTAGAAAGCCAAAGGAAAACAGGACACACTCAGTATTTCTTAAGATGAGAGAGCTGAAAAAAAAATTCAAGCTTTGGTTTATATAATATTGTAAGATTCCATGGGCAAAATATTCAACAATACAGAAAGTATCAAAGAAGATGGAAGAAGTACACAGAATTACATACCCAAAAAAAACAAAAAACAAAAAACAAAACACATCAATTTCAACAGGTACCATTATCATCAAGAACCAGTGGTATTGAAGGAATTAGTTCACGCTGCATTGAAGACACTGGAGAAAAACAAGGCTCTAGGAATTAACAGAATACCAATGTTTTAACAAACTGATGTTGTGCGAGTCTCTCACTTGTCTATGCCAAGAAATTTGGAAGATAAGTATCCAGTCAACCAACTGGAAGAGATCCATATTGGTTCCCATTCTGAAGAAAGGCTACCCAACAGAACACAGAAATCATCAAACAATACCATTAATATCACATGCAAGTAATATTTTGCTTAAGATAATTGCTTCAGTACATCAACAGGGAGCTGCCAGGAATTTAAACCAGATTCAGAACAAGTCACAGAGCTAGGGATATCATTGTTGACATCAGCTGGATCTTGGTTAAAAGCAGAGAATATCAGAAAGATGTTTAACTGTGTTTTATTGACTGTGCAAAGGCATTAGACTGTGTTGATCGTAACAACCTTTGCATAACATTGTGAAAATTGGGAATTTCAGAACATCTGATTGTTTATGCAGAACCATGAACAGAACTATGGGGTACTATGTGGTTTAAAATCAGGAAAGGTGTGTGCCAAGGTAGTCTCATTTCACCATACTTGTTCTAGCTATATGCTGAGCAAACAATTTGAGAAACTGGATTATATGAAGAATGTGGCATTAGGACTGGAGGAAACATTAACAATCTGTGATATGCAGATAACACAATCTTGCTTTCTGGAAGTGAAGAGGATGACTTGATATACTGAGAGAAGATTGAAGTTGTTAAAGACTTACTTCATTTTGCTTGGGTCAATGCTCATGGAAGCAGCAGTCAAGAGTTCAAACAACGTATTATAGTAGGCAAATCTGCTGCAAAAGACCTCTTTAAAACGTTAAAGAGCCATCCCATGGTATTCTCAAACACTTCATAAGCATGTGAAAGTTGGACAACGAATAAGGAAAACTAGAAGAATTGATGCCTTTGAATTGTTCTGTTAGAGAATCCTGGAAAATACCATGGACTGCCCAAACAAACAAATGTGTTGGAAGCAGAACACCCGAATGCTCCTTAGAAGCAAGGATGGCCAGACTTTGTCTC
>NW_006408585.1:14922953-14923914 GCF_000296735.1 Chrysochloris asiatica
CTTTTCTAACCCTTCTGAACTTTGTCCTTGGGCAAATCCTGCCCTTTTGGTCACAGATGGTTGATTATTACTCTTAAGTGTGTGTACCTCACTAGCATTACTGTTCCACTATAGTGATGTGTTTCGGAATTCTCATTCTTCACAATGTTGTTCATAGTTTTTGTCATGATTCACACAGTTAAACAACTTTGCATAGTCAATAAAGCACAAGTAAATATCTTTCTGGTATTCTCTGCTTTCAACCAAGATACAGCTGATGCCAACACTGATAGCTTTCATTGCATGTCCTCTTCTGAATCTGGCTTGAGTTTCCAACAGCTCTCGATAGTTTTTTAATAATCGTCAACAAAATTTTACTTGCATGTAATATTAACGATACTGTTTGATGATTTCCACATTTCGTTCAGTCACCTTTCTTTGGAACAGGCACAAATATAGATAGATCTCTTCCAATTGGTTGTCAAGGTCTTCCAAATTTCTTGGCGTAGATAGATGAATGAGTGCTTCCAACACTGTACCAAGTTGTTTAAACATTTCCACTGGTATTCTGTTAATTCATGGAGTCTTGTTTTTCTCAGTGAATTCAGTACAGCCTGGACTTCTTCCTTCAGTACCATCAGTTCTTTATCATATACTACACCTCTTGAGGAGCTCTGGTAGCTCTGGTAGCGTAGTGGTTACGAATCGGGTTGCTAATCTCATGGTCAGCAGTTCGAAACTACCAGCTGTTCTGTGGAAGAAAGATGAGGCTTTCTGCTCCCGTAAAGATTTATAGCCTTGGAAACCCTATGCAGGACGACTATGAGTCGGATCCGACTCCATGGCACAGAACACCACCACCACCTCTTGAAATGGAGTCCTGGTGTGGTGCTGTGGGTTAATGTGCCAGACTGCAAAGTCGTTTGAACTGTAAGGTCAGTGGTTCAAGTTCACCAGTTGCTCCTTGGAAACCCTATACAGT
>NW_006408585.1:14928831-14978466 GCF_000296735.1 Chrysochloris asiatica
TTCAGGGGTTATCTGTGGCCTTAATACTTAGATGGGTATGTATTTTGGTATTTTTTATGCTTTCTGATTGCCTCCAGGTAGATGTGATCAGGAAATGGGCTTCCCTTTTCACTCTTATTCTTGAGAAATTTCAAGATGCCACTGCTGATCGTTGTGATGTAATTTAGGATTTAATTTTTGGCCTGTTTCCTTTTTTGTCTGCCTGTCCTGCTCCACAATCCCCGTTCAGGCCTTTTTCCTAGTTATATAAACAGTTCAGGGGCAGCTATGGCCATTTGGTTTTAAGTGGAAACTGTCTCTTTAAATTTCGAGGAGATATGTGTGCATGCGTAGTAGAACCCTCCGAGAGTGGGGCTGGGGTGTCCACTAGCTTAGGCACCCCTATAGTCACCAGAATGAAGGTGTGCAGATAGCAAGTGACCAATGTACAGATACCTAAAGAAAAGAATGTCCACAGCTTTATCTCTGTGGTTCTGTCAGGCATCTATGGCTGCTCTGCTCCTTCTCCAGCTTGGTCTCACCCAAGATGGTGGCTCCGGGAGCAGCTGAGTGTCTTGGATTAGAAAGCAATGGATTTCTTGCTTCTGCTATAAATTCCTCTAGCTGTAAGCCTTCCAACCTTCTAAATATTCCTTTATATGTGGTTCAGAGTTCTGACCCCATCCCCTTAGCCTGGTTGGTCCTGTATTCTGTGTTGTTTCTGACGGAACTCCTTACTGCACATCCACCTGATCCACCATCTTGTTTGTTCTCCACTTCATATCTTTATAGCTCCCCCATTTTAGGTAGCCAATGTCTAAGTTGCCCGTCCCTATCAACCCTGTGCACAGAGGGGATAGGATTGATGATACTTGATGTGAAGACTCCTTCCTTTTCAGTTGGTATTTTGAGCTATTACATCCATAAGTATAGGTCAAATTCATCAAACTGTGGTAATTTACACTTGTTTCCTTTATCAAAAAGTTTTTTTTAAATCTTCCTCTGATCATCAAGCCATCGAGGCTAGGTCAAATGAGTACAATCTATAAGTTTGGGGATTCTTGTGTGTGATTATCAAAGCATCTTGATTACATGTTTGATCTATTTCTGAGTAAAGAAGTTGGTAGAATTCTTCAATTTCTTCATCATTGGCTTTGGTAGTTAATGTGAAAATTTGACTAATAGTCAGTGGGTCTACCTTGTAGGCATAGGGATATCACTGTTTCTCAAACAGCATTATACTGAGGGGTGACATTTGAGCAGGAACTCAAATGAATGAGTGATCCAGGGTCTGAGAATGCCTGGGAAAGAATGCTCCAGGCAGAGGACATGGCAAGAACAGAAACTCCATTATGGATGGAATTGTATCCCCCAAAAAGATAAGTCGAAGTACCTATGAATGTGAACTGATTTGAAAATAGAGCCTTTGAAGATGCTCTTAGTTATGGTGAGGACACTGTGTGTGTTGAATAGAAGTCTACTCCACAGAGTTTTCAAGGTTATGACTTTTCAGAAGCAGAGCTCCAGGTCTTTTTTCTGAGTTATCTCTGAAGGGTTCGAACAACCAATCCTTTGGTTAGTTGTCAGGTGCCTGAAATCATCTTAACCATTTGTGTCATCCAGGGATTCCCAGACCGGAATCGCATGAGTCCTACCTAATCAATCTGGAATGGTGTCTTATAAAAGAGGAGATACAGAGACTGGGAGACAGGGGAAGGATGCCAGGTGAAGATGCATCTACAAGGCAAGGAACACCTGGTACTGCTGGAAGCTAGCAGAGAGATTATGAATTAGATTCTCCATCCCAGCCCTCAAAAGCAATCACAATATCGACACCCTGTTCTTGGACTCCTAGTCTTTAGAACTGTAAGACAATACACTTCTGTCCTTATAGGGCACCCGGTTTGAGGTATTTTGGTATGGCAGCTCTAAGAAATGAATATAGGCTCTTAGGTGAGAGTGTACGTGGAGTTGTGAGGAACAGTGAGACAGCCTGAGGCAAGGTAGAGTGTGTGATGGGAATTGTTGTTGTTAAGTGCAGTTGAGCTGGTTTTGACTCATAGTAACTCTAAGTACAACAGCAGTTGAGCTGGTTTTGACTCATAGTAACTCTAAGTACAACAGAAGGACACTCTGCCCTGCCCTGCGTCATCCTCACAAATGTCTCTGTGTTTGAATCCATTATCACAGTCACTGTAGTGACCTATCTCGTTGAGGGTCTTCTTTTAGAAGAAGCACTCGACCTCAGGTTGGTTTGAAATGCAAGGTCAGTGGCTCAAAGTTACCAGCTCCTCCTTGGACACCCTATACAAGCTCACTATGAGTTGAACCAACTCAACGGCACTTAATAAAAACAACATACTTTAACAAACATGATGTCCTTTCTCCAGGCACTGGTCCCTCCTGATAAAATGACCAAAATACATGAGATGAAGTCTCGCCATCCTTTGTTTTATAAGGAGCAGTCTGACTATACTTGTTACAAGACAGACTTTTTCATTCCTCTGGCAGTCCATGATGTATTTAATATATTTTTTGCTGTTTCAAAGGCATCAATTCTTCTTTGGTTTTTCTTATTCATTATCTAGCTTTTGTGTGTTTATGAGGTGACTGAAAATGCCATAGATTGGCGGCAGATGCATCTTAGTCCTCAAAGTGACATTTTTGCTTTTGAACATTTTTAAGAGGTCATTTGCAGTAGACTAGCCCAATGCAATAGGTCATTTGGTTTCTTGACTGCTGTTTGCATGGGCATTTGATTGTGGATACAAGTAAAACGATATCCTCGGCAACTTCAACATTTTCTCCATTTATCATTATGCTGCTTATTGGTCCAGTTTTGAGGATTTTAGTTTTCTTCTGTGTTGAGGTCTAATCCATATTGAAAGCTGTAGTCTTTGATCTTCATCAGAAAACGCTTCAAAAGTCCTCTTCATTTTCAGCACACATGATTGATTGTATCATCTGCATATAGTGTGTTGTTCCAAGCATCAAGGAAAATCATCCAAGAATCCACTGTGGTCAGTTGCTGAGACAAGCAGGCCACGTCAGGATCCTGAAGTTTACTCTAATTAAGGTGGGAAACCCAGTAATGGTTTCCTAAGTTTTAAATGGATCATTCTGGATGCTTTGTAAAGGCTAATACACATCATTATCTATTGTATAATAAAATAGGATAATTCTGAACATTCCCCAGTTTGACATACTAAGTTTGTTCTATTTATTAGACAAAGGAATGAAAATGAATTCTGGTGGACACATCTGCATGCTCAGTACTCACAGAGGTTCAGGACAGGGGTCAGGAGCCCGGTGGTCTTCCCTAGTATGATGATTGGGAAAGAGATTACGGTTATGCTAAGAGCTGAACTCCTTCAAATAAGAAATATATTTGCTCCAAGTTGAAATCTTATTCTTCTACTGGGGACAATCACACCAAAGAAGAAACTATAAATATAATGAATTATGGTAACATTTTCAGGAAACTTTAACTTCTCAGGAATCATGCAGACTCCCCTTTCCCCCTGCAGACTTGAAGCCATGGTCTCCGGAAGATAGCATTTGCCTTTCAACCAGTTAGTTAGAGTGGGAGAAAATTGTGAAACAAACCTCAAAATCATAAAAAGACTAGGCTTACGAGTAAGATAGAGACCGGTGGAACCCTTGTGAGTATAGCCCCTTAGTCATCCTTCAGGTTTGGAACTGAACTCACCCCCATAGCTCAGTTTTCAGCCCCAAAGTACATCTGTCTATGAGGGGAACAATAGTACTAGCCATATACACACATCTTAGGATGTAGCACTTGAGATCAAAAGGGAAGTATTTATCCACAGACAAAGTTCAGAATTTCTGGGCTAGCCAAAGGAGGAGAAATGGAAAGAGGAAACACAAGGAGGAAGTGGGATAAACGGTATTAAACTGAGGGAATTATAATGAATGAAATAAAATGAAATGCATCTGATTCGTTGGGTTTAAAACTGGTGATCTGCTCTGAAAACCTTCACTCGATTCACAATTCAAAGAAATAAGAACAAAAACAGTAGCCCACCATGCCATATCTTAGGGCTTCTCCTCAGCACTGATCACATGATACACACTTCAGGGAGGGTATCAAGTACTTCCAACAGTTAGAAGACCCACAACCAAGTCTTTCAAACCCTGCTGGCATTCCTGGATTCTAGACCTGTTCTTCTGGCCACTGACTTGCCATTTCAACTTGAGAGACCCACGGGAACCTCAGATTCAACCCATCCAACTGAACTCCGTTTCTCCTGCCCCAGTAACTTTGGTTTTTTTGTCAGTAAATGGCACAAACAATATATGCACTGGAGTGCGAACCACAAGGCCTGCAGTTCGAGCCCATCAGCCACTCTGTGGGAGAAAGATGAGGCTTTCTGCTCCCGCAAAGATTTTAAGCCTCAGAAACCCAAATATATATATATACACACATACATAAAAATAAGTAGGAACACCAAGTTGATGGCACTTAACAACACAACAACAAATGGCGTAACAACTGAAGCCCAAACCCCCTGACAACCACTGACTTCCCCCCCAGTGATCGCTAGACTTTCTCCATCCTCATGGCCATTTCATGCAAGGTCCCATCAAGACTTGCTTTCGATGACTAATGAGTCTCGCAGACAGTAGTCAGCTCCCATAAACGTTTCCCTCCTTGCCAGAGGGATTAACTTTATCCCAGTAAGATTCCCCCACTTGCCTCACAGTTATGATATGGATCCGTCTGGATTGCGAGATCATCTGTGAATACATCTATCCATTACGATACATGTTCTGAGCTCCACAAGGTCAGGAACCACGTCTTACTCACAGTTAGCCTCCAGTGGATGGAGCAAATCTATTCTGAGGCTCAGTAATTGCTCAGTAACTGAATGGGTAAGTTCTGGACTTAGAGCTTGTCTGAAGCTGCCACTGATTATGAACTAACTGTGGGTGGGGTCCCAGCCATCGCCTTAGAAATCTCTGGGTTCTATGTGAGGTAAGAATGCTGAAGGCAGGCAAGGGTATGATGACAACATTTCTAACAGCATAATCAGCAGTGGGTTGTCTGGGAATGCCAGAGAAATGGCTGGCTTGAGTCTATCACTAAGGGAGAGTGGTATAATGGGGGCAAGTTATTAATAGCTCCTTTCCTTGAGGAGCAGCAGAGGCAGGGGTCCCTGAGAAGAGATAAGAGAGTCAGGGGTTACATCCTCAGTGGATGCTGAGTTAAGATTCCTTCCTACCCCTACCGGAAGAGCACCCAGGGTGTCTGAACATGTGGGCATTCTGAAGCAACCTGAACCGGCTTGTATGACGTACCTAAACTTTCCTTTCACAGAGTCAAACCAAATAAACTCATGATTGCATTCCTCTTGGCCATTTGCTGTGATCATACTTTGCGTTATATTTAACATCCTTTTAACATTCCCATTGCAGAGGATCGGAGAAAGTCTTTCATGCGGAGTCAGTATTATTCTAGGTGCTAAATCTCGGACACGGAAAATGTCGTTGACTTATCTAAGGCCATATAGACAAGTCAATAGCTTATTAGGGCTGCATGCTACCTGGCTGCCCTCGTGGTTTCCCACACTGATTTCTGTCCAAGGTTCTAGGGAATATACAGCTAAGAAGAGTTCAGCCTCTCTGTCCACCAGGTTGGTGGATTTTCTCAATGGCAGAGGATATAAATGAATTCCCGAATGAATCCTGCCAAGATAGGGAGAAATCACTCAGTCTAATGCTTAATGATTTTTATCCTTATGCAAGATATTTTCTGTACTTTCTCATAGCTAAGGGGGAAAAAATTACCCTTTGAATGCTCCCCAAAGAGGACAGTTTCTATATTCAAAATAGCAAGAATCACTCTGTTAGACAAGCCATTTGGTAAATGATTTAGAATAAAATTAACAACCATAATCTTCAAGTTAAATTGGATAGGTCACTTGTAGTTTATACGTAATTTTAATTATGTAAGTTCTTTTTATTATGGATGCGTATCTTAAAAGCAATCTTCCTTTCAAGTTATATATGGATATTCTAGATAATTTTAAGGAGCCCTGGTGGCACAATGGATTAAGCATTGAGCAGCTAACCGCAAGGTAGGTGGTTGAAATGCACCAGCAACTCCAATGGATAATGACAAGGCTTTCTACTCCAGTTTCAGAAACCCTATAGAAACCATAGGAATTCCTAAGTCCAGGGCATAGACAATAAGGGCTTGCTCTCCAGCAGACCTTACGTGAAATAATATAGCCACAAAGCATACAGCTCCAAAGCATGACCATTGTTAGTAAGTGACAGCCAGATACAACAATAGGAAGAGAACCTGTTTAAACAGACCATCTGAAATCACTGCTCCAAGGAAATTACAGTTCATCTCCTGAAAGTTACATTGAAATAAACTCTTTTCCAACACTGAGCATTTTTAAGAAGACTCTTAGCAGTCATGGGGACCCATTTACTGTGGAATTTTATCTTTAGTAGAGTCAACTATGTTCTTTCACCAAATGATTTTGCTCCCTGGCACTGAACCAGGGTGGTGCAGTGGGAAAGTGTTCAGTTATAATCAGAAGGTCAATAGTTGGAATCCACCAGCCTACTCGGTAGGAGAAAGTTATAATAGTCTGCTTGCATAAAGATGTACAGTTCTGGAAACCTTATGAAGTAGATGTACTCTTTCCTACAGCTAGCTATGAGTTGGAATCTATTCAAAGGCAATGGCACAGATTTTTGGTTTTATTGTTGTTAGGAGCCACCGAGTCAATATCGACTCCTAACAACCTTATGTACAACAGAACGAAACACTGCCCAGTCCTGCACCAACCTCACAATCATTGCTAGGCCTGAGCCCATTGCTGCTGCCACTGTGACAATCCATCTTTTTGGGGGTCTTCCTCTTTTTCTCTGACCCTCCACTTTACCAAACATGATATCCTTCTCCAGGGATTGGTCTGTCGTGATAATATGTCCAAAGTATGAGAGACGAAGTTCTGGCCATTCTGGCTTCCAAGGAGCACTCTGGCTGTACATCTTCCAACATAGATCTGTTTTTTTTTGGCAGTCAATGGTATTTTCAATATTCTCCTCCAACACTGTAATTCAAATGCATCAATTCTTCTATGGTTTTCCTCATTCACTGTCCAACTTTCACATGTGCAAGAGGTTATTGAAAATACCATGGATTGGTACACCTTAGTCTTCAAACTGATGTCTTTAAAACTTTTAAAGCTCGTCAACACTCAGAAGAGGTTTTGGGCAGCAGATTTACCCAATGCATTACTTTGTTTGATTTCTTGACTGCTGCTTCCAAGCATGTTGATAGTTGATCTGAGCAAAAGGACAACTTTATCTTTTCTCCATTTATATGGATGTTGTTTATTGGTCCAGTGATGAGGATTTTTGTTTTCTTTACACTGAGGTGAAACCCATATCTAAGGCTGTGGCCTCTGATTTTCATCTGTAAGTATTTTAAGTCCTCTTTGCTTTCAGCAAGCAAAGTTTTATCGTTTGCATATTGCAGGTTGTTAATGAGTCTTCCTCCAATCCTGAAGCCATGTTTTTCTTCATATAATCCAGCTTCTCAGATTATCTGCTCAGCACACAGACTGAATAAGTATTGTGAAAGAATACAACCCTGGCACACACCTTTCCTAACTTTAAACCATTCTGTGTTCCCTTTTTCTGTTTGAACAACTGCCCCTTGGTCTATGTACAGGTTCCTCATGAGCACTGTTAAGTGTTCCAGAATACTCATTCTCTGCAATGTTGTCCACAGCTTGTCATGATCCAAATAGTTGAAAGTCTGTGCATAGTCAATAAAGCACAGGTAAACATCTTTCTGCTATTCTCTGCTTTAGGTCAAGATCCATCTGACATCAGCAATGGTATCTCTTGTTTCACTTCTTCTGAATCTGGCTTGAGCCTCTGTGGAAATTCTCTGTGAATGTATGGTTGCAGCTGTTTTTGCATTATCTTTAGCAAAAGTGTATTTTCATTGGTTTTAATGAATCCTGACTAGGAATGATGAGAGATGGACTACTTCCAAATATTGAGTCACTGAAAACCTTATGCAAAGCAGTGGAACATTGACAGCACCAGAATATTGACTATTGGTTTTCTTGAATCCTGGTATACACATGGTTTGCTCCTCTGGGACTGCTCTTTAAAGCTAGCTTCATAACATCGTCCACAAAGACAATATTCTACATCCTACTTTGGTGAGTAGTGACTGGGATCGCAAAAGCTCAAGAGCAACCATCTAAGGTGCAACTATTGGCCTCTCCATGCCAAGAAGAAAGAAGAGAGATGAAAATTGAAAACGCCTGGAATCAACTAGTCCAATGGAGCAGGTGAACATCAGTCACCATGACTCAGACCAGAAGAACTAGATGGTTCCCAGCAACCACTACTAATTGCTCTGAAAGGGATCACATCAGATGATCCTGAATACAGTGGGAAAAGTGTTGCACAAAACTGAAAATCATTAAAAAAGACCAGGCTTACCGGTTAGAAGGACACTGGTTAGAAGAAGGAACCTGATACTCTGGCCCTCAACCACTTTTCAGGTCTGGAATGGAACTTACCCTCATGCTCCAATTTTCAGCCAGGCAGTAGATTAGGTATAGAGTAGGGACAAGACACTAGTAAAGTATGCTCATGATGGAATGGTCAAAAGAGCAATGTTTACCTAAGGACAAAGTTGAGAAGGGATAGGAAAGAGGGTGGAATATAAACAGGAATCACAGGGAGGAGGTGAGAGAACTGTTGTTACATGGAGGGGATTGTAATCATTGAGATGAAACAAAGGATGTGATTTGTTGAATATAAAACTGATGATCCTCACTTAATTTACAATAAAAAGTTAAAAAAAAAAAGCTCCCCAAAACAAAAAACAAAAATAGATTCTTCCTTTGGTGGATGTTAGGAATGAAGCACATTAGAATATTCCCTACATGGCTTTGCTAAGATTTTAGTCTTTGGTTATGGGTTGAGAATCTCGCTAACCTCTACAAAAGTATAAAAGGCAAATGTATATGAAAATCGTGTGCTTGCCAGCATTTCTTCAGAGTGTGCCCCTGGCCAGTCACGGGCAGTCTGGATCCAAGAAAGCTATGTGGAAGCATTCATAACCAAGAAGCCTCACTTCAAAATCTTTTCATTTTTCTGACTCAGATAAGGAAGCAGCAGGGTGCACCTCCATAAGGTCTGCCAGAGACTTTTCTGAGGTGCGTTTTCCACAGATGAAGGTGGAAATGTTCCCTTGCTGGTGATAACTTACCCTTTCCAGAGACTTCAGAAGGTTTTGTCTTTCTTTGAGCTTCTGAATACTGATGACAATTTTGTGTCTTGCACCTTTGGTAACATTCTGTAATGAAATAAAAGTATAAGAATCCTATTTTAAAGAATCAGCTTAGAGGCTCTTTAGTTATGTTGCTGTCTTCCTTGTTTCCATGTGTTCATAGTAAAGATACATTTATATCTCTCCTTCATAATTTACTGTCATAAACCTCTTCATTTGAAATTTTCTAACCCCCTCTGGCTACATGTTTGCCTGTATCTTTGGACTGTGACCTTTAAGAAGGGAGAAAGAGCAGTAAAGAACAGCCATTTATCCTACCATGTATGAAATTTCTTTATAGTCTTAAAAGACACATTTTAAGTCATTTACTCCTTCTCTTCAGGTTTGATCACTTCAGTCCTCTTTGGTTTCCCAGTAGTTTCCAACCCCAAGCAGATAAGTGTTTATTGCTTTCTCAGACCTTTTCTGTATAAGCACATCTTGAGAAGTCGTGAAGCCCAGTACAATTCTTATCTAGGATCACATAACACAGGAGAACTTTCTATCGGCTCACAATTCCTCATTTGTCTCCATAAGGAAAATGACACTTGAAAATAATATAAACTTATAGTTCTGTCATTACTTCAGGCAAATTAATAGATTCACATTTAGAGCTCTGAATTTTATCTTTTTTACTGTGTACCAATAGAGTGGACCCAAGAATGGTTGATAAAAGGCATTGCAAATGTCCAGATAGAAGATCCTTTTTCAAATCAGGTCTCTAATACAAGCTTCCAGCAACTTCTTATAACTCCCCCATAGAATTCCTCCTAAAACAGGACTAGATGGGCATACCAGTAACTTCTCAATTACTCAGAAAAAATAAGATTCAAATCACAAATGAATCCACTTCTCTAAGATCAAGCACAGGGGGCGAAATTTCCATTTAGCACTGACTTTGGGTTCAAGTGAATTCAAGTATTCTGAAACATTTGTGCCAGTCTCTGGCTTGGCCCTCTATGCCATTTTTTTTCTCAAGTTGAATCACCGAGCAGGACTTAGACTTTTTCCTCAACTTTGACCCAAACACAAGAATGCTCTTAGAAACAGTTCTCATCAATCCCAGGATCTCAGGGAGCAATCAGGGAGAAGTGTTAGGAAGCTGAAATCAGTGCCTTTCATTCTCTTGGACCATGCAGTGACTTTGAGCTTTGTCTTGTGCCTCAATACTGGTATTCAGTCAGGCCTGCAGAGGTTAACTGAGGGTACTGAACAGGCGACAGGAAACCAGCGATCTGCTGAGAGGTATGCTTCCAGACCAACTAGGCCCCAGATGGGACAATCTCCTCTTCCTGTAAGGGCAATATTATTAGCCCATTCAGACCATTAATTCTTTTAAATCATTGCTCAAAGGAAACTGAAGTCAATCTGAAACATGCAAAAAGCATTTTAAGCAAGGGAAACAAAGACATCAGTCAGTTCTATTTTTTTGAGCACAGCATGGTAGGAAACATGTTTAGTTTCAGGGGTTCTGTTATTGGCCTCTGGCATCCACAACTGGGGAGAGATGCCTCAGAACGAATGAGGAACTCTGTCCTTTTATGTCATGAGAAAAGAAAATGAAATTTGAGACTTAGGGAAATCCCAATCTCATTGATCATCCTGTTATTCAGGATGGTTTGGAGAAAAAAATATTTTGTGCAGTTTAATCTCAACTAAGACCAGTCTGAATAAGCCTTTGTGAAAACGTTGGGGTAGACTGGAGGCATGGTCTGGTTCTTTTACTCAACAGTTGGGTTTAGACTTGTAACCAGACTGGACAACAGGTAATCTGTCATTCCTCTGGTTGGGCAGATGGAGGGAGGGAGCAAGTAAGCAAAAGCAGGGATGCTTTACAGAGGCTTTGATTAATTGTTATTTCCTCTAGGAGACTCCATGGTGTGGTGCTGTTAGGATAAGCACTGGACCACAGGTTGGTCTGAACCACAAAGTTGGCAATTCAAGCTCATCAGCCACTCCTTGGAAACCCTATACAGGGTCACTTTGAGTCGGAACTGACTCGACAACACTTAACAACAACCACCTCCACCTTTGAACTTAGAGTGTACTGCATTTATACCTTTTTCATAACATTTTGTCATACCCTCACTTAGCCCTATGACCATCTGCTCATCTTCCCTTGCCCACCGGACCCTGAAAACAATAACCTAGCTGCATACAACATGGATAGCTTGTCAGCACCAGGCAGTTCCTAAAACATGCCAAGCTACTGTGAGGGGCCCAAACAAGGTACAGATATGGTCCTACACAAAGTCTGCCCAACACTTTGACTTCCTGTTCACCTGGGATACCCTTCTCAGGAAACTGTCACCTGGTACACATACCTGAGCTTCCAGTTGGCACTCCGTAAGGGCCATCATTTCCTCATAGGTCATCTGGGAGAAAAGCGCAGCATACTTGTGCAGGCGGAGGCTTTTCAACCAGGCTGGAACATCTAAGGTGCAAGATGTGCAAGAAATGGGGAGAGAAATCGAGAGGGAACAACAAGAGATGACAAAAGATGTGTGTGGCAACAGAGAGAGGAAAGGAGGGTGATGGTCAGAGAAAAGAAAGAAAAAAAAACAAGAAAAAAACTTTGTTACTACTTATTTAATTTTGGGAGTAAATTATGGATTTAGAAGTCTGGGTCTACCCTGAAATTCCACTCTTGGGTCCCAACAACAACATTCTACTTTTCTTATGCTCTTCTAGACTAAAGGTTGTTAACTTGGGGTCTTTGGGAATCCTCAAAAATTATATTCCAATTTGTGGATGTCTGGACAGTTATCAGAGGGATATTCTTGACACCCCTCCCCACCCAAAATAGCAGGGTATCTCTGCTGTAGTTGGACCACTTCCTTGTTGATTTGGAAACAACTGACTTAGAACATTAAGACCACACATAATGAATCTATATTCTCAAGATAATTTCTTTTGAGGTTCAGTGCTGATGTCCACATGCTGTTTCTCCCACTTTCACAGTAATAGGAAGACCAGGTAGAAGGAGTGCCCCAAGGGTAGAGTCATTGTAATTCCTGGCCTGATGGATTTCTCCTGTCTTCCTTCTTCTAACTCACTGGGCATGCTCAACTCTCCAACTATCAGTCTAGTGGAAGGGACTAGCTGACTACTTCTTCAAACTATGAAATGTGTCACTGATGTTTTTCCTGAATGCCAACCACAAATGTTATTAGGACCTGTAAGTTCAGAGATTATTAGCTAGACCACAGGGTAATCGACATTCCAAAGTATATCTGAAACAGACCCAAGTTTGGGACTAGAGAGTTAACACAATCAAACAGCTATTGAAGTTCACAGGATAATTATTACCTTATTAAATACACCCAAAAGAAAGGACTTGTCCATATTCTTTTACATTTTCAAGCTGATAGGCTTTTTGAGAAGTCTCTAGAATCATCTCACCCAACCCTTGGTCCATATTCTATACGGGAAATTAGTCACTAAATCGACACCACAGAGCAAGTATGTGATAAAATGGGACTAAAATCTAGGTCTCCTTATTCCCAACTTTTCCCTAGATTGGATCAACTCTTGTGAAATGAGGGCCAAACAACTCATTAGTGGTAGATCATGAGTTAACAGTGACTATAATGTACTGTAAAGAGCTAAAAAGCATTGGCTAAATGTTAATCACGAGGTATCACTCATGAAGTATTATAAGCACTTGACTGCTAACCACGAGGTCAGCAGTTCAAACCCACCAGTCACTCCTTGGAAATGCTACACAGGGTTGCTACAGGTCAGATCTGACTTGACGGTACTTAACAACAACCACCATGTTGACTGCAAGATACTGTCCACTACTAAGGGGTGTAGTACTAGCAACCACATGGTTGGGAGTTCAAACCAACCAGCTGTTCTTGGAAACCCTACACAGAGTCCCTCTGAGTCAGAAGGGACTCGATAACAAACAAGAAGTGCTTTATTATGAGGTATTGACAGGATCACAAACATGCCAAAATAAGTGGGAACTTTCCAAGTTTTCATTATCTGGAGAAGATAATTAGATAGATCAAAGAGAACTGGTCCACTCTTACGTCAGTCCTTATATCCTTGGTGGTGGCAGTTATGGGCCGTGGAGTCGGTTCCGACTCATAGCGACCCTGTACAGGGTTTCCGAGGCTGTAAATATTTACAAGAGCAAAAAGCCTCATCCTTCTCCCGCGGAACAGCTGGTAGTTTCGAACTGCTGACCTTGTGGTTTGCAGTGCGATTCGTACGTAACCACTATGCTACCTCAAAACCTAGGGAATATGGGCATGGATTATATCCTGAAATCCAAAGACGTAGGAGAATGGGCAAAGTGAAGTGTCTTCTTGACTTGTAGTGACCTTGAAGACCAAAGAAGGAACATTTTTGTAGAAATAGACAGCCAGTGGCATTCTATGAAAACTCATCCCAGGCAAGAAGTCATTTGATGCTGTACTTATAAGCCTTCATTCTTCTGTGACAAATGGAGAGTCCCTCTGGGATTGTCATGAACCACAGAGATACATAGTGCCCATCCTTTATAGCCTCTTCAACTTGAACTGCGATTGGCCATCTCAGGAATCTGACACAGCCTCTTTTGTGACATCCTGGAGCTAATTTACCAGACTTCATTTCTCCATCATGTCTTTGTTGCGGATGAAACAGTGCAAGTGCGTCTGCAAAGCGAGCAGCAGTGAACTTAACTATAGCGTCAGCTTGCAGGCCAACTGCATGTTCCCACTTGAATCAGTCCTCATGATTCAGAAAAGTCTGAGTAACCCAATGCCGCAAATAAGCACAATTCATCACAAAAGAGTATGCAATAACCACAAGGTCAGCAGTTCAAACCCACCAGTCAAGCATTCACTGGGTGCCCTACAGCTTAATCAGGAAAAATCCACTGATAATAAAGCAAACAGGATCCCGAGCCTACTGAATCACATTGCAAACTGGGTGCTCTAAAGACCCCGTTGACAACATGGCGTTTGAATAGTCAGACAGAGTAGGGTGACAAGTTGGCAAGTTTCAGTTCAATCAATGCTAGTTCCTTTCTATAGAGCTATTTTGACAAATGTAATTCCCCTGGTTAGAGGTAAGGAACAGACTGCTTCATTCATTTAGTCAAAATGCAGGTCACTGAGGAAGTTTTCCTAGAAAAAACTATAAAACTTCAGAACATGAGGGGCTAGGCCTTCCTGAATTTATTTCTGGATGTGTGCTTGGAGAATGTGAGCTCCTTGTGACCAGATGGTTCTTGGGGCAGGTGAGCATTGACTCTGTTTTTAGATCAAGTTTCTTGGTGTCTAGTTCAGTTCCATGTGCTTAAAGAGCTTTTCTTCCCCCAATGTTAATTGATGAACAAAGAAGCGGAAATCCCAGTTCTTAGAACAGAGCCTACTAACCTTTCACCCCCTGGTTGGCTGCAAGACACCTTCTCTTGCCAGGAATTAAAACAAAACTCCATTACAAGGAAAATAAAGCAGAGAACTGAGAGCCTTGGCCATTCCACTCCCCCCAAGCCAAGAATTGCAATGACTCGGATGCTGGATTCTGTAAGATGTTGACCAGGGATGAACCCTAATTGAAAAGCTCAGGTCTTTCCCATGGTCCATTTTTGCCACACTGTTGGACCCAATTCTGAGAACCACATACCATAATCTCAGACCTTTTTTTCATTTTGCAAAACTCTAGCTGTGGCTGGGAGACACATGGAAACGGAGGAGAAGCAAGGCTACTCCCCCCTTCAAGAGTTGATCCATGATTGGAAACATGTATGCCTCTTGGGCTCTGACTACTGGGTGATGCACAGCTGTATCACCTCCTTTGAGTTGTTCCTGATGGACATGCCAAAGGAGATACCCAGACTCAAAAGTTTCTTTTATCTTTTTCACAACACGAGAAAGATAAAGATGCTTTTGTTATATGCTTGGTTGACTTCCTTGCCAAATGTTGTTTTTAAGTGTTGTCGACTTAGTGCCTATTCATAGTGACCCTATATAGGGTCTCCAAGGGTGGGCATTGTGATATTCAGTCACACCAGTTACTGAATGCATACAGGCTTTGCAAAGACATGTCCCTTCCATCAAAACACTTTTCATCTGGAGAAAATCACTGATTCACACCACAAATTACAATAGCTAATTGTGCTAGTGCTGAGTGTATTCAAAGTATACAATGAGTCTGCCTGGGGGAATGAGGGAAAGCTTCAAAGCAGTAGCAATCCTTGAGTCTGCTGGGCAAACCAGACTGAGATAGCCATCATTGGCATGTGAGAACAACATATGAGAACACAGTACAGAACTAAGCACCCAAGCGAGAGCAAACACTCGGTTGAATGATGGAGAATGTCCATAAGGTGGAGCAAACAGGCAAGTTACATGACCAAGATACTTAATACAGAAACAAGGAGAATACACTATCTCTTAGGTGATGAGAAACTGTGAGAAGTACACTCATTTCGGTATATAAGCAAGATGGTGACTGCTAATGTCAAGAACAGTGAAGAGTGGAGACCAGGAGAGAATTCAAGAAACCCTTGAACTTGGCTTGGAAGGGTAGAGGTAGTGGAAAATAAAAGGATAGAAGCAGACAGTACTTAACAATTACTGAACAGGCAGTGAGAGAGAGGAACGGAGTCTAGGATTGCTCCTTGGTTTAATGCTTGGTAGAAAATAGTGATAGAAATACGTAAAGATAGAATATACAGGGGAGGAACAGGTTAGGGGTGAGTAGAGAGATATGGTGAACTCCATTTTAGATCAACTGAGTTTCAATTCCGCTGGGTCAAGATCTTAGAAGAGTCAGGGCTAGAGAGACAAGTTCCCTTGTCAGTAGCACATGGGCAGCTCTTTCAGCATGGGAGTGGATGAGATCACTCAAAGCAAAAGCATGGAGTAAGAATAGGAGAGTGTCAAGGTGGGCCTTCAGAAAAATGTCATGGTTTTGGAAAGATAAGCCCATGAAGGAAACGAAGAGAAGGCTAAGAAGCAGGAGGTTTCTGGGAGAAAGTCCTACTATTCCCATGTTCATGATGGTGGTCCACACACCATAGTTAGCCTCTTCATCCTTCATGAAATTCCTTCTAGGTTTTGCTGCTGCGCGCAGTGACTTTTCTTCTCAAGATGACCATTTCTGATAGTGATACTAGACCCATCTTGTATATGTCCTATGCTTACCCACTGCTGGTCTAACAATGGCCAATTTTCAACTATACTATCTATTTTCATATTAGGGTCTAGGTAAATCAGCCACAGAAAGGGTTTGTGATGTCTATGAGGGGAAGTCAAAAAGTTGTACCAGGGTTCCAGTTCATACAGCTATGAGTTTATCCCAAATAAAACAAGTTTAACAAGTCTCTGTGATTAGTAGATGGTTGCAAACAACCATCTCAGTAATACACTTGTCTTAGACTCATTTGGTGTTGTTATGTGCTGTGGAATCTGTTCCAACTCTTAGTGACCCTGTACAGGGTTTTCGAGGCTATAAATCTTTACAGGAGCAGAAAGCCTCATCTTTCTCCTGCGGAACAGCTAGTAGTTTTGAACTGCTGACCTTGTGGTTCACAGCCCAATTCATAACCACTATGCACTATGCTACCAGAGCTCCTTAGGTGCCTTCAAAAAAAAAAAAAAAAAAAAAAAGGTTTACTTAAAACAGTGGCTGCTAGGTCAATTCAATTCAAGGCAGAGAGGTTAGTTTAGAAGGTTATGGCAAACAGTTTTTTGGGATCCCAAAGGGGTAATGCTGATAGATTTTCTTTATGGACAAAGGAAGATCATGAGGGCTTATTAGGAAGATGTTTTAAGACAACTGAAAACTGCATTGATGAGAAAAAGACCAGGAGTTGTGCTGAGAAATTGCTTTCTACCACAACAATGTACTTGCTCATTCTTTGACAGCAAGGGCTGTTTTCTATGAAAATTGCATTGGGAAATCTTAATCCACTTACCTTGTAGCCCTGATTTTGTCCTTTCAGACTTCTTTTTGTTCCTAAAACTCAAAGAACATTTAAAAGGAACATGATTTAACTCCCCTGCAAATGCCCAAACCATCATTTTGACATGGTATGAATCCAAGAGCACAGAATTCTCTGTGGGGAAAGGTTAGAGAGATGGAAACACTTTTTTTCAGAAGTGTATTGACCTAGATGTAGGATATATCTAGAAACAATAGGTTCACATTTTGATATTTTTGTTTAGTAACGTTTCTGTGACAGTTTGAGAACTTGGACCACTTGTCTTGAATGACTGTGGTGAGAATGGCTGGAAATAGCAGTCAGGTCACCCGACTACATAGCACACTACCCACAAATGACAAGGCCCCACAAGAGACAGATGAAGCCAATATGGTTGAAGGGCCCAACACGGAAAGCAATGTGAAGGGCAGGAAATGAGGAATTCTTAGGAGAGCATCAGCAGCAGCCGTGTTCCTCACAAGAAGGCTCACTTGTGGTGGGGCTAGTTTCCGCAGATGGGAGATTAACACCATTCTTCACAAAAAACCAGGCTAATCTCAAACAGTTCTCTCCCTCTAAGGTCTGAATGTTTCCTTGGTCTTTGAGGAAGAAAAGAGGAAAGTCAATGAGGAATAAAAAGGTACCACTCTTCATTGCTAAAGAGAAGGAAAATGTTCCTTTAAAACATGAAGAACAGAAACTTATCAACACCATGATTACTGAAGTCTCTTTTTCTATTTTTGGTCAGACCCAGTTCTGTTCCAACCTCTAAGCAGAACAAAGAAGGGGCCTTGTTATCTAGCCTCTGTGGAACTAGCTCCTTTTGACCACACTCCTTGATGTTGGAAAGTGTCCGTGATGGCCTCTAGGAGGTTCCATGGCAGTTATGGGAGCCACTGATGAATCTCAGAAATCAGAGAGATAGCCTAGTTTGGAGAAGGATGGTCCAGTTTGGAGAGAGATGGCCTAGTCTGAAGTGAAATACCCACTGAGAAGGGTTAGGAGCCAATATAAGGACTGGCATTTCTGTCTCCCCACAGTTTCATGTAGCTATGACATATATGAGTGGTGTTCTACAAGAAGCTTGCTTTGGATCATTAGAAGTGGCTGTGATTCACATCAAAAGCTTCCTCATGTGTGTCCTGCACACTTCTTAAAGCACTTTAGTTGAAGATACATGATTGGAAAGGGATGGAGATGAAAAGTTTCCTGACCTACAGGATTTGGGGAAATCCTGGGAACTTGATTCTCAAAGACTTTAGGGCTCTTGGCCCATCAGAAGAGAGTTACTACCATTCAGTTCATTAGGACATATTCCTGCATTTAGGAATAAAGAAAATGAAGCACTTTTACTAAACCCTGATATTTACATTAAATAAATTCAAGACAATATCTAGAAAGTCAACATTCAGTAAATGAATGATGACTAGAATCATAGTTAGCCAACACTATGGTCCGTCACACCCGTAACTGTGCTACAGTGAGATGTTACTCTCACCAAGTCACGCTAACCTTTAATGATCCTCAGAAATGCTGTATTCACAAACTTTCTTACAAAGGTTTCTGACAGGTTCCTTTTTCTTAAAAAAAAAAATCCTACTCTCAATATTTTTTTCTAATCTCATTTTGAGAAAAGAGAGGTTTCAAAGGCCTCCATTTCAAAAACAACTCAAACTCCAAACCAACTATTTTAGAGTAAGCAATTTATTTCCTTTGCTATGGATAGAAAAAGTTTATATAACTTTCATCTAATAAAGACTCCTTAGAAAAGGCAAACCGAGCAGATTTTCAGTCACTCTTTCCCTCTATTCTTAAATGCTAAACTGTATTTTGAGCAAGATTACTGAATCCAAAGTTTCTTTCTAAGCTTTATCATTTCTACCAGTTTCAACTCCCTCTACATTTTCACACTAGCACAACAGTACACACCATAAGTAGACACATTTAATAGTAATTCCTAGTGGGAAGGCGGATATTCGCGTAGAGAAACAGACCTCGACCAGATACTTCTCTCACACTGGCAGTTAAAGTTATGGATTTCTTCACTTTTTAGGAACCTGTATCTACAGACTTTTCTACCCCAAAATCTGGAATTCAGTCCCCAAACTGAACTTTTACTATAAGCAAGCCCCATACTTAACCTGTGCAGATGATGAAAGGATACTTTGATCCTGGTTTGCACATCACCATTGGAGGATTCTACAGGTTCCCAAACTCAACATGCCCCAAATGAGTTCCCTTCTCCAACCTGCTTCTCCTGGTCTAGATCATAATGAGGGTTGGTTATCGAACTGTCTAAGGCAGAAACCTGAGCATCTTACTACATTCCCTTCTTCCCCATCAGTGTTTATATTCAATTAGTTGTCAAGATCTTTCAATTCTATCTCATGAAGATCCCATAAACCCATTCCTTTGCCTCTTCTAATGTAATTTCCACTTGCCTTGATCAAGCTTCATTTTCTTCTTCAATTTCAGATACATTCTCTTCAACTCTCACTGGTCTCCAAGTCCAGAATTCTTTGCCCCTTTCTCACTTTGAGATATTTCACAATGGACTGCTAGAGTCCTATTTCTAATACCAAAATGGAAGCAGGTCATTCTGCTGCAGAAACACATTCAACAACATCTAGCTTTAAGATAAAAGCCACAATCTTTCCCATCGTCTTGCATCTGACTTTCTCCTCTCTAGAGGAGAACTCTCTAGAACTCTTTCCTGTCTGCCCTGAATACTTAAGCCATAGAATCTTCTTGGCCAAACTCTCTTACTACCATGCCATCACATATGCTGTTCCCTCTGTACAGAACTCCTTTTCTTTGTATACTTGGTTCACCTGTAATCACCCCCTGAAACTCAGTTTTGGGCCTCTTTTCTTGCAGGAGTTTTTTTTTTACTTCCTTCTGCTCTGAATGAGGGGCCCTCTTTACTGCTTGTACCACCAGAACAAGTCTCGGAGACAGCCTATTTCTACACCAATGCATCTGCAAAAACTACATGTTTGCTTTTCACTGTGATAGTGAGCCGCTTCAGAAACCACGTATTTCGCCTTTGTCTTCCCAGTGGCTAGACCAAAGCCTATTTCAGCAAGTGCTACGTGAAAAAAAGTCAATTGACTTGAATGAAGACTAAAGTGAAACCTGCTAATCAGTCATTTTTCCCTTCTCTCTGCTCCACATAACATTGCCACATTATTCAAAACAGTCCAGGCATTTTAACAAGTCTTCAGGCGTGGAGTTTATCCATCCATCATTTCTGAGGACAGGAGGGCAAATGTGCTTCCTCCATAGTTGACTTCTATATTTTTTTCTTCTTTCTAGGAAATTATGAAAATGTCTGGTGGTTTGTTTTTCCCCCTCTTGGCCAGTTGAAGACTTTGTATGAGAGAAAAGGTAGGAAAGCTGCTCATGTGTTACCCAGGGAAAGGATATTATAATTGAATACCAACCCAGAAAGAATCAAGACTCCTTCTCCTGGGATAAGTTACAGTGAAGTTTTTGAAAAGAACAAGGACAACTGAATTTAGAAACCATATCAGCATATTTAGTCCAAACATATAAAGCCAGGAGCTTCCTTGGGGAAAGTTAAAGGAGGAAATTTTCATATTCTAGTTCCATTTTTATCTTCTCCTGGGTTAATTCCACGTTTAGCCTCCACTCTCCTTCTTTTTAAGCCTGAAATATTAGTTCCAAACCCAAGGAACATCCAATCTGTGCTTTGGAGCAGACGTACACCGTCAGAATGGGGATTTACTATAAAAGGAAAAGCCAAGTGGGTAGATGATATTAATCCTCTGAGAGCAGGAGTTGGTCATTTTGAGAGAGAACATAGTGTGATGATCCCTGGCAAGGTGTGCTGACACCAAGACAAAAAGAGAACCAGATTAAGTGGAAAATAAAAACAGGAAGAATGCTGGGTAGTGAGGTTTATTCTACTCTTGACCCAAAAGGTACACTCTTAAAGAACAATTTGTAGCCAAACCTGGTCAGTCTGTCCACATGAAAAGGAGGGAGCAAATGAGCATGGCGTTTTAGCCAGGTTCGCACAGACTGTCAACAAAGAAGATGAAGCTATACTAAATTAAGTTCAATTATGGTGACTTTTTATCATTTTCCCAAGGTGTGGGGTGGAAATGGAGGTGGGGGATGGCAGTGACTTTCCTTGTAGATTTGGGAACTCCTCCAAATTCTACAACAGATTCCTTGTTATCATAAACTGGGGGCTTAGAAATTAGAAATAGAACAACAAGAAGACAGAATCCTGACTGAACCAGCAGGTAGCTTTACAAGGGCTATAATGTTCCTGCAAAGTACTTCGGCCACAGGAAAGAAGTAATGTGGATCTGAGAGGAAGAACTGGATTTCTCTGAAAGTACTTGGCTGGATTTCATGTTTTATTTCTTAGAAAGTGGAAATTAAATGGAAATAGAAGCTGGTGTCTCATCTTGGGCTTGGGAATCAAATGATGGACTCTTGGGATGGGGAATTCTTCAGCGCCCTCCAGCGAGGCCATCCTGAGAGATCTTCCATGGTGGAGTCATAAATGGTGACTCTCTAAGGGCAGGGCTGGAGAGTGGAGCCAGGCATTCCTGTTTAACAAACCTTGGCCCCTGACACTTTGGAATGTTGCTGTTTGAGGTATGGAGATTAAATCTGATCCGTCAACTGAACTGCAAATACAGTCTACTTTTCCCACAAAATAACATCTTTCTCTCTATATAATGTTTCTTCCTTCAGTGATTTTTTTGTCATTTAATTTTCTGAGGGCTTTATGCTTTCAATCCTGATGTAAAACTCTGAAAACAGGAAAAGTCAATAGGCCAGCAGAAGGTGGAAACACAGAGAAAAAGGCTCTCTGTCTCTTTCAATCCTCAAATAGTCTGCCTTTCTGACCACACTCCTTGGGCCTATACAGAAAATCTGGGATATCAGAGTCATCTTCTGATTGAGGAAACAATTCTCACCAATTCTAAAGAAAGGAATTAAGTTGAATTAAGTTCAGAGATGGGTTAGTCAGTGAGCTTTGGAATATGTTGGCTTTTATACTAAGAAAGGCATAGGACATGTATTCAATTTTTCTCTCATTCATTTCTCTTTAAAAATGTGATCTTTATTCTCACCTGAACATGCCAGCACATGTTGAGCCCTTCTTTGCCTACTTATGGAGAACATCTAAGGTAGGCATAAGATTGTTTTTTAAATGAAAAGGAAGGAAGGAAGCCTGAAACAAACCCCCAAAAGCCAGACAGTAGAATCAGCATTTCTATCTGGGCAAGATTTGTATCCTGACAAATGGTCTTCCTAGTGAATGCTCCTTGCCCTTCAACACCAAGGCCAACACCTCCTGCTCACAGCATCACCAATTAGAACAGCATCATATGCTCTCTTGAAAACATGTCTTACATACACACACAAACTTCACCTGAAAAGCAGCTAGTCCAAAGCCAACAGCTGTTTCACCCTCCTTTTATCCCTCAGGTATTTTGATTCCCCAGCAGTACAGATGCTCAGCCAAGTACACTTAGAGCATGCCTGAACCTCACCTACCTGTCACCTGTGACTTGGCTGCTTAGGCAGATAAGCATGGCGAGGATCGCTTTAGTAGCAAAAACTCAGAAATGGGCTTTGCTAGTTCTCCAAAATTCTGACACATTAACTTATAAAGAGGGCACATATGCCCTGCAAATTGCCCAGTGTTTTGGCCGACTGTTAAAGACCTTGAAAGACCCATTTATAGTCACACCAGAGGAGACTACTGAGACACATCCCATGTGTGCTGGGCCCTCAGCACAGGAGCCATCCTGGGGAGGATGGTGTGGGGTGCAGGCCTAGCAGCTCACAAGATTTCAGGACTATGCCAGAGAAAGCGGCTTCATTTCAGCCTCATCTCAGTTGACAGACTTTATATTTTTCAGCATGGTGCCTCTTCTGTATACCTGGCACCAGGGTGGTCTTGGACATGCTTTCTATGCCAGTCTTCTGGTTCAGAGCCTCCTATATCAACACTGATCCTCTTCAAGGGAAACTTCTGGACTACTGATACCAGCCTCCCACAGCCTCTTAGCCCTGAAGCCAAACTGGTTATTGTTTCACTACTGGACATTGTCATTACGGGTCTCAGATGAGAAACTTTCCCTAAGAACCTCCCAGCCCTTGATCAACTCCAGTGTAAAAATACAAATTGTATATACCCTTTTTGACCTTATGAGTGATTTGGAAATGTTTATCTCCTGATGTATCTCTCTTTTGAAGGGGGCAGATTTACTGGGCACAATAGGCACATTTGTTTATACTGCAGGAAGGCCATTATCACCTGTATGCATGCAAATCTGTTATCAAGCTTAAAGCACTGTCTGGGAGTCTGAGCGGGATTTTCATGTCCCTTAAGCAGAGGCAGAGACAAGAGTTGGAAGGCTTGTTTTGGATATCAAGGAGAAAAGGAGAGAGAAAGAGATTCTGCATTAGGAGAGATTTATATATATATATATATAAAAGAGCATGTGGTTTGTTCTTCTAAATTATGGACAGTTTCCTGACCACAGCAACAAGGGAGAAAGCTGGAGCAGCTTGGCATCTTTATAAATGGGGAGTTGGGGTGGGCTGAAGAACGTAAATGCATCCGGAGAAACGTCTCACTGGGAGCTGTAATTCATTTCATTGTCTGGAAGCCAGAGCATTCAGGAAAAAAATAAAAAAAAGAGGATGCTGAGCTCTCTGTCTCTGATTCCTGCTTCCTAGTTTTTGGCAAGAAGTACCGGAAGGGAAATCCAAGACCTTTCCTCCAGGACTCATCCTGGAGTTCTGAGAGGGACGGACACACTGCACAAGTCTTGGGGGTGGGGGTGGGGGTCCTCCTGTCTTGCTGACTACCTCTCTCTTTTACCCTCTGATGCTGAATAAAGGACGGGATTCTGTCCCCAGCGGTTTCTCGGTTTAGTCACTCACCTTTCATACCACTACCTTCTTCTTGGAATGTGTTACGAGCAGTAGTCTGATCTTCTAAGTGTTCACTCCCACCACTTCCTGAAGAGGCTACACTGCTTTGTGGAGACAGGGGGGCATGATCGGAAGGGAGGCACTGGGGTCCTCTAGCTCGTAAGTCCTCATGAGACATCCATCCATGTCCTAGAGGCTGGTTTGGCACATTCATGGGTGGGGTAAGGGACACAGATCGTTTCAAAGGGCTGTGGTGTGCCTGGCCTGAGAGAACTGGAAAAAAAAAATAAAATGAAATAGGTTATTCCCTCCCCTTTAGCCTAGGACACAGAAGAACCCACAATACTTTTTAGCCCTAAGAGATACAGCTAACTGTCTTAAAACAACCTCCATGGTCGTAACCTGTTGGGTAGAGGCCGGGCCTGGACCTTCCCTTTGGGGCAATTAAAAAGGGTGTCACGCTTGGTAGGCTGGATTTCTTCAACTTAGCTAAATGTTTCTGTCTATGCACCTGACCTTTAACCTTTGTGGGCCTGGATTTGGTTTTAGTTCTAACTCAGGACTCAGTAGCAGTAGGTCCATAAAGGAGGCAAAGTAGTCATACACCAAAGGTAAAAAGAACATGTTCTGGAAAACTGAAAACAAAACAAAATGCAAAAACTGATACTACCCATGTCAATTAAGGAGGGCTTCTGGAAGGGCAGGCAAGGCTGGGTAATCATTTTGAGGTATTTGTTGAGCTGAGTTAGAATAAAGTCAACTGGTCCTTCCAATGAGGGATTTGGGGACTGTCACCTCCAAAGGGGGGTACAGGCTCAGTGAGGGGGTCCCAATATTAACATGGACCTCAGAGTACGAGGCACCCACAGCTGTGTGTGTGAAAGAGCTGATTCTTTCCCCTGGCCCCTCAGGTTAATGCCAGACTGTATATTAAAAACACTTCCAGGTAACAACGCTTTCATTCAGAAGGCTGTGAGATACCTCAGTCAGCTCGGAAAGGTTTCTACCAGTATGTCCTGCCCTTCAGCACAGTGAGCAACATCTGCGTCGCCCCCATTTTTAATTTCTTTTCCAGAAAACTAGGAAAAAGCAACAGAAACTTGCGTATCTAGCCAAATTAAATTGAGGTCATCAAGGGAGGGATTTAACCGAAATCAGCGCCTGCAGAGCCGACGCTACCCTTGGTTGGGGTTTTTTTTTGGGTGTGTTAAGTGACAACTTTACAAAAGAAGTCTATTCACAACACCCTTTCGGCCCCAGTTCCTGACAGGCCCAGTTTATTTTGATTGCCGCTGGACTAACATGGAACTGAGCCACATGCATTTGTAAACCTTTTTCAGGGACGCCATTACATTCCGTCTCAGGCACGATCCCTACCAGTGTGGTATTTACTCTCCCCGGTCAGGACTAGCCTTTCTTTCCTGGTGTTAATTTTTCTGGGGTTTTCAGTAAGCAGATTCGACAGCCCAGTAATAAGGGGTCCTGCTCTTTGTTAAATTTCATTACTGGTGGAGCAGCATTCACATGAAAGGTGAGCGGTAGATGCCTTTTGTGCTCAAACTTGAAAGACCTGAGCTGGGTATTTCCAAAAAGTGTGTTCGGGGTAGCAGCGGCGTGGGTGGGTAGCCAGGCACTGAGAGTAACCGAGACTCGAGACTCCTGAGTCTGGGGGCAGTATTTCCATCTGGTCAAACAGGTCAAAGGACAGCCTTGCCTGAGGGCCCACCCGAGGGATAGAAAGTTCTTACTAACAATAAGGGAGGAAATAAAAAGGGGAGAGGGAGCTACCAAGTTTAGAGTTCCTAGTAACCTGAGAAATTTCTAATTTAGGAAGAAACTATCAAAGATATGGTTATAATTATACTTAAACATAAGCAAAAGGGACTTACTTTTCTCTCTCTCTTTCTAAATGAGCCTTAGGAGGCTGAAATGGCCTGCCTTTCCACTAAGAAGACTAGGGAAGAAAGTATTTTAAAACAGCTTCCTGGAAAATGCATTGCTACCCTGTTGGATCAGAAACAGTAGGAGAGAGAGGGGAAAAAAGGCAGAACATGGAGGGGGAGTAAAAAAAGGAAGCAGCAGCAAAAATGAAGAGAGACGCCAATAAGAAGAAAAGCCAGACATTCAGAAAATCCATTTCATGCCTGTCTAAGTATATAAAATTGGGCAAACTTGTTCAGGGCTGCCCCAAGTGGTGAGAGATTCCAGCGAGGACATCTTTGCTCTCTGGTATCTCTATAAGCATCTCAGAATATTTGGTGGATGCTTCAAATGGTGCCAGGTGTGCCCCACATGGAAATGGGGGTTCCTCTGTGCAGCTGGAACTCGAGTGAGCCTGGAACTGCGGAAACTGCAGTCTTAGCTCAAAGCTGTTGGAACCCTCAGCACCCAAGGCTGGTTAGAGGTGATGGTGAAATTGGTAATGAGGGTGGTAATAGCGTTAGGATAGTCCTCATCTGAGAACAGGGCAGCACAAATGCAGCAATTGAATCCCATTAGTATGCTGTTGTTGTTATGTACCGTGGAGTCAGTTCCGACTCATAGCGACCCTAAACAGGGTTTCCGAGGCTGTAAATCTTTATGGGAGCAGAAACCCTCATCTTTCTCCTGCGGAACAGCTGGTAGTTTCGAACTGCTGACCTTAAGGTTTGCAGCCCGATTCGTAAACACTACACAACCAGAGCAACATAGGGATGTTGTTGTCAAGTGCCATCGAGTCGATTCCGACCCATAGCGACCCTGTATAGGGTTTCCAAGGAGCAGCTGGTGAGTTTGAACCGTCGACCTTGCAGTTCAAACGGCTTTGCAGTCTGGCGCATCAACCCACAGCGCCACACCAGGACTCCAACATAGGGATGTTGTTGTTGTTGTTGTTGTTAAGTGCCATCGAGTCGGTTCCGACCCATAGCGATCCTGTACAGGGTTTCCAAGGGTGTAAATCTTTATGGGAGTAGAAAGCCTCATCTTTCTCATGCGGAGTGGCTGGTAGTTTCGAACTGCTGACCTTAAGGTTCGCAGCCCGATTTGTAACCACTACGCTACCAGAGATAGGTGCATAGAAATGTATACCCATTTTTTCATACTTTCTAGCACTTAAGTGAAGTCACAGGGAATGAGACATGAACTTGGCCTTTGCCTCAGTGCTATAAAAATCAACTATACTTGGGTCTCCAGGACTTTTCCCAGTGACTTTTGATAATAGGCACACTGTATATCATAAAGAGAGGCCATTCTTGACTCCCAAGTTGACATCAAACTCAGAAATGCCTCCTTGGAGGCAGCCAGAGAAAGTCCTGGGTATAGAACCACACCTAAGTCAACACAAAGTTGTGCTGGACAGATACCTCATTTCCCCTAAGAACACCCCCCAGAGAAGGCCCACAGTTGGTCTTCCTGTGGGGAGACTGGGACAGGCCACATGGATCTGCCAGTGAGGTTACTTGTAGGCACTCATGAGCACAAAGCTGGTTTTGGAGTGACTTGCTGTGCTGGCGTACTTTGCTGGGAATCAAGTGGCCGAGGAAATAGTGCATGCTGTGGGTATAGGAAGTCTGCAAGTTGTGGAATTAACCAGGTGGCCAGCTGCAGCAGTTCAATGGTTGCTTTCTTTTCTCCTTTTCACCATCTATTTACCATAAATAGAGGAGAAATGGACATTCAGGCAAAACACAATTTTTGTTTCTTTTACCTAATGAGTAGGGAGGGGAAAAGAGTGAAAACAGACTTCTGAGAAGCTTTTCAGCACTGTGTTGACTGCTCCCAAATGACTCTACCAAGAAGCAGACCTTTGGAATACTCTGCTTGTTGGGGGCTGTACAACAGACAACAAGCAAAGGCTTTATTCAGACTTAAGCTGCCCAACTCTAGTACTCAAATGCTGCAGGATTAAACACACCTTTATAACATCTCAGCATGGATGAGAAATTGGCCAACTCCCACAGCAGAATTGAAGTCCTGTATTTATATTGCATTTGCAACTTTATAATTGTGCATGCGTATGGATGGATTCAATATATTGAAAGTCATTCTGAAAATTATCCAGATGAGCAAAATTGTGCCCCCTTTGCTGTTGAAAAACCCAAAGTAGGACTTAATATTTTGAACTGGCACAGATATAATATTGCTAATATTTTTAGAAATCTCTGGTGTGTATATAGGTGTTATACTGCAGGATTAGCACTGAATTGCTAACCACAAGGCTGGTGGTTCAAACTCACCAGTTGCTCTTCGGAAGCCCGCTACAGGGTCGGCACTTAACAACAACATGTGTGTGTGCACATAAAGTAATAAAACACTGTACATTTTGGAACATTTATAAATTCAAGCAAACCAGAGAGTAAATAGTAAGCATTTACTAAGTCTATTGAAATATGGGAAAGGCAGCTACAAATAATCTTGTGATATTAGTTGATGAATGTGATGTCAATCGAGGGTCTCGAGCTGGTAATAAACATTGGCATGCCATTGAGGGTCAGCCAATGTTTCTGACCTCATCGATCTGCATAATTTCTTTTTCATCTCTAAGCATCTTTTATGATGTCCTTTTCAACACCTTTTTAAGGGAAACATAAGATTCTGGCTTAGGTTCTGTTCTTGTAAGTATTTTCTTGAAAAGCCTAGAAATCAAATTTCTTTCCCATTTTCTTTGACCAACATTGACTTTGTTTCAAGTTTTAATTATTGAAATAAGATACAGGAAATGAGCGTCCAGATATTTAGTAATCTCTTAAGAAAATTATATCTAACTGCATTTTCTACCTTCTACTGTAAGAAAGGGGAGTGCAATGGCTTGGTATGATAAACAGTGGACTGCAAACTACAAGGTGGGTGGTTCAAGCCCACCAACCACTCTGGGAGAAAGATGAGGCTTTCTGATACCACAAAGAGGTACACCCTCGGAAATGTTATACAGGGTTGCTATGAGTTGAAACTGACTTGATGGCACGTCACAACAACTACTATGAGAAAGAACTGGGTTTGCAGAGAGAGACAGGTTTGAGATGCTTGTCCAATCAGCTCCTTGGCTTCACTGTCAGGGTAACTAATGTTCCTCACTGCCAAGGCAAGTCATGATCCACTGAGTGAGTACTAGTCCAGATAGCTCGACTCCGATACCAACACTCTATCCTCAAAAGCTTTAATGGAGACAGACACATTGCATATTTCTCTGCTCTCCTTAAACCTATACATTGAATGTAATTTATGCTTTAAAAATTATGGTTGTTAAGACCATAGATTCCCAGTATTTCAGGGCTGGATGCTTCCTGAAAGGCAATATAATTAATTCCTCAGTTGTGAGTGTGGGCCCCTGATAGTTAAATGATCTCAGAGCGCTTCAAACTTTGTTAGTAGATGGAGCGCTGTGAGAGGAATTATTTTTCTACTAAGTAGAAAGTACTCATTTAATAAAATAGAAATTAATTTAAAGGCTGCTGACTTCATCGATCTTTTAGCCATTTTTTGATCTGCAGACTAAAAGTACAATTACAGTCTTATGGGACCCCATTTTTTATGTGTTTAAAAACCACGTATGCACTATTGGTTTAACATATTTTAATTTGGCATAAATTGTGCTCTGCTGTCTTTGTTCATTGAGGTTTCCATTGGCAAGAAGGTCTCAGGAACTTGTGTGCATAAAGCTTTTCTGTATGCTCTTCATACAGTCTCCTCAAATTCAGTCAGTTTTTTATACTGTCTCCTCAAATTCACTCAACCATTACACTTATTACTACCACTATTTCCAGGTTTAGCATTTTCTTCTAGAGTCTAGAATCCAGACCGCTGAAACCGTCAGAAATTTGACTTCCTTTTGAAATTAGAGCATTAGGTATTCCCATATTCCTAATGCCATCATCTTTCACCAAACCAAATAACTTGTTTCCTCCAAACTAAAGTTAGGTTTTGTGTATTAATTCAGCGACATAGATATGATTTGCAATTTCAATCTTTTTTCTTCTGAAGCCAGTCTCTTCATTTCTAATTTAAGACACTATCTTTCTCATCGAAAAAGTTGTGCTTCATTAATTTTTCAAAATTCAACATGCTATAATTCAGTCCAATTTCTAATACAACTAAACTTTACAAGAATAAGTCACTCTAATTTAGGATTTTCAAAGGTAAAACAAGGACGCTAAGCATTTACACATTGTTTTAAAATATTAATTTAGACTTTCTTTTGTGGCTAATTCCCTATGACCCCTGTGATTTAGGCTGGGATGTTTTTAATACAAAGCATGTTAATGTCAACATAATTTAGACAAATTATGGGAACTATTATATGATACAAATGATACCCTTTAAAAAGGCCTATTTCCAAAAGAAACCCAGAAATATCAGTAGAACCTTTGCTGGGACCACCAACTTGAAGGTTCATAGCATATTTTTAAGTTTTGCTGAAGACAGTTGGATATTTGTCAAATTTCATGAGGAAAAAAATGGAACCTACTGGCTGCTATTAAAAAGTATCTGTACAGGGTCGCTATGAGTCGGAACCGACTTGACGGCACTTAACAACAACAACAACAACAATTCACTACTGAATCGATGACTATTCAAACTACAATATCTTCAGAGGAATTGGGGAGATGATTCTGTTCATTTCCTTAGGCTGAGCTGGACATATGCATATTTCAGGTTCTAGCCCAAGACTTTCTTTGGAGTATGTAAAGAACTGCTATTGAAGAGTTTCAGTTTTCAAAGAGGGTGTTTCTGTTAACACTACTTGTATAAAAAATTCCAGCCATATGTTTAAAAACAAAACAAACACATTTTAGCAAAGTTCTGTGGTGCAGTAACATTAGACCCCGGAATTCCTCTTCTTTGGTTTTGCGGTGCCACAACTAGTAATCTGATGCCCTGTGGTGGGAATCTTTGGGGAAGAAAAGATTAATAGTACTGCAAGAATACATAACAAAACCAAACCAAACCAGAGTGACTTCATGCAAAAATAAATATATAAAACCAGTCCTATTTATGGCCAAGTACAGATCTGGGTAAATGGGAGTGATGGGTGGTAGAAAGTATTAATTGCCAAGGTTAAAATCAGCATGCTTTGCTACCATTGCTTCGGGAAACAGATTAAAAGCAAATCTGGATGGTTAAAAGCCTCAACTCTGCATGCTTGGTCTCTGCCTTTTGTCCAAAGGTTTGGAAAACCAGTGCTCAGAACATATGGACACCAGAAGATGATTACACAAGACAGGCTTCAGACTCCACACCTCATTCCGAGGGGTGGGGGAAAAGAGAACATGCTACAAGATGTGATTGGTGGACGAGATGTTCCTGACAAGCTCAAGGAAGAAGCCACACTCTTCTATGAAGTGAAACTGTACACTTGTAGATGCAAAAACCCAACCAAAACAAAACAGGGGCTGTGGAAGAACAGGGAGCCACAAAGAACAACACAACAGGGTTGACAAAGAGATATGACCATGACCTGTTTTCCACCATGAAGTCACATTTTCCTACAGGAGAGAAATGAAACCATTCTGACATAGGAGAAAAACACCCTGAGAAGCTTTACTAATGCTGTGAGTTCTTGTGACTGGTGTCAGTTCTCATTACCCTACAGATGGTTCAGCCTTTGGGCAGAGCAAAGATGTATGCTTCTGCCTTCACATTATCACTTAAACATTTGAGCTTTTAAGAAATAAATTAGAATGTTTCTGGCAGACTTTTATTGCTGCATTAATCTTTGGCACATTTCATTTGTCCTCTTTTGTCAGCGTTTATAATGGCAAAACTGGGTGTCATCCAGTAGAAAATCTATTTTAGATAACTGCTGTTTGACTTGATATTGTCATTATTTATGAAATAAGTTAGACAAGAAGCCAATATACATTTTCTATAGAAATGAGCAGAATGTCACTCACAATTCTAACTTCAAATCAAGCTGTTTTCACAGGGAACTGCCCAAATCCTCTCATTCCATTCTATCAAAACCTAGGACATCAACTAGGGTGGTAATCTGACACCACTGAAGAAGATGTTTAGGCAAATTCAAGGGATTGTGGGATCAACCCAGCCATTTCTAAAGTTTCTGCATAGTACTAGGGTTAAGTTCTACTTTCCTGTGGTATCTTTCTTTTGATATCTATATTGTTAAGTACCATCAAGTTAGTTCTGACTCATAGGGACCCTGTAAAGGTTTTCCAATGAGCAACTGGTGAATTTGAACCACTGACCTTGCAGTTCAAACCAACCTTTATGTCCAGTGCATATCCTATGGCACCACACCAGGACTATCTACAGTTGTACCTATATGATCTTAATCCCTAAGGTTGACCACAAAAATTCTATGTGACTAGAGAATGGAGAGATAACCCCTTAGACAACTTTTGCTAGAACTACAGAATTTACTTTTGTTATGAACAACCCCAAATCCATTGCTGTCAAACTGATTCCAACTCATTTGTTACCATATAGGATAGAGTAGCACTTAACAACAACAACAAAGGATAGAGTAGAGCTGCTTCATAGTGTTTCCAAGGTTGTAAATTTTTACAGAACAGTGCCTCCTTCTTCTCCCATGGAGTCGCTGGAGAATTCAAATGGCCAACCTTTCAGTTTAGTAGCCCAATGCGTAACTCACTTCACCACTAGGGCTCTTTTGTTGATGACATCAAATAAAGAAAACAAACAAGAGACTTTGAATGCATTTCAATGGATGCTCCCGTTTTAGTGTTCTGATGTCGCCATAAAAATGCTCCTGTGTTTAGGGGAAAAGCCATAGTAAAGAAACTTGGAAAGATAGATGTTTGATGATAGAACTGCCCTCCTACTCCCTTCTCCAGAGATAAGCTTAAATCATAACTGCTGTAACATCAGCATGCATACCTATTCCAGGAAGTTCTCCTTACATTATGCAATGCAACATCCATCCTGTGCTGAACAATACCTCACTGCCTTTGCTACTGAGCCTAGGTACCAGAAAGGCCATCCAGGTTGGAACTGAAAGTCAGGACTTCATAATTGAGCAACTATGACCAGACTCACTGAGCAAATAATCAGGGCATACTTTTACACCTTGACACCATCAGCAACACTTAAGAGGAAGAGCAGGTAAACCACACTAAAGAGAATAACAGTATCTTAAAAACCTTGTCTACAAACTCCTGTCTTGAGTGGAACAATAGGTAAGATCATTGCTACTTCATTGCCACTGGAGCCCAAAGGCTCCCAGACAGCAGGGCAATGTGGCTCTTAAATGCAACGTAACTGATAAGGTGAGGGCAGGCATCATTACAGAATGCCTGAGTTCTCTGGGTGATGCAAAGACTTGGAGATCTGCTTCTAAAATACCAGTCATTGGAAACCCTGTGGAGCACAGTTCTAAACTAACACACATGGATCCTAGGAGTCAGATTCCACTCAGTGGCAACTGTTGGACTGTTGGATCTACATCCACCAGGGTCCCAACTCAGCACCAGCAAAGTACACAGTTGGTGCCAGGATTTCTCTGAGTGTAAAACTCTGAACTTTGCCTTGATCAAACAACTATCTTTTCTCTTCCCTTTGTTTTCTGTCTTGGGTTAGGAGAAAGGTTATAAAGAATGAGAAATATATTCTATTGTCCTAATTCTTAATTTAGCATCTTGATGAAAGAATAAGAACTGCAGATTTTCAGCATCACAATTAGTAGAGCAATTTACTAAATAGGGAGTTTCTGTTTTCATTACAACATTCCATCTAAATGTCGAATGTAACCAAACCAAAGGAAAGCCACTACCTTAGAGTTAATTTCAACTCAAGTCTGTAAATCTGTATTAGCGGCTGGTGAGTTGACTTTCGGTTAGCAGCTGAGTGCTTTAACCACTGCACCACCAGTGAACCTCTCAGATGCAACAATACACAGAAAATGATCATTTGAAAAACAAAACACAGACACACACCACAATTTGAGCTTACTTTTTGCTAGTTAGATGATTTCTTCCTTTTTCGTTTTCTTTTTGGTTAATTAAGAGAAATTGGATGGTTTAAGCTCTCCTGGCTTCTTAGTTACATTTGACTGAATCACTGTGTGATTTCAAGACAAGCTGTTGAGGCTTCACACATCCCAATTCCCACTTTCAATTCACCTTCAGCCTCTTCCCAAATTCAAAACCATCACAACCTGACCCCATGGCTATTGAAGCAAGGTGAGCTTGGTACCGTGTTTGTAAAACTGATTTACTGTGGTCTGTAATTACACATAATGATTAGCGTTTTTGACTTGGCGCTGCATTTTTCATTTAAACCATACAGTTCTTCTCTACCACAGGGAAGCAACGTTTACGTAATTGCTCTCAACTCATCTACTTGGGTATTATAAATCAGTCTTGCAATAAAAGACTTGTAGAGACACTGCAAGTGCGATGTTCCCGGTATAATTCAGCTCCCAGATCTGTTCAAGTTTAAGGACTGGACGGCATTCATTTTTTCCTGGGTAGGAGAGGGAAAGGGCTGTCTGAAGTCACAGGATCCCATGAGCAGGCTAGAAAGGCGAACACATAATCAGCCCACACAGTTGGGGGTTGGGGTTCCCTTTGCAAACTCCTTGTCTACTTCTGTGTCCCCCCTTCACATATAATAACAAATTGTATTAGGTCAGCTATTATATGTATTATTAATACAAACTCTTCATTCTACTTCCCATCTTGTGACTTATATGCTTCTCATAGACCAGTGGTTCTGCACCTCGGATATACACTATATAACACCCTGGAGTCTTTAAATATTCAGCCACCAGATCAGTTCACTCAGAATCCCACAGACGTGTGGAAGCATTTGTACTTTTAGATGCTCCTGGAGCTTTCAAACCCACCAGCTGGTCCTTGGAAACCCTATACAGGGTCTCTATGAGTTGGAAGCGACTCAATGGCACTTAGCAGTAAATAGCACCACTACCATACCTCAAATGCACCAATTTTTCTACGGTTTTCCTTATTCATTATCTAACACATGCAAATGAGTTGAATGAAAATACCATGTCTTGGGTGAAGCACATCTTAGACCTCAAATTGACATCTTTGCTCTCTTAAACACTTTAAATAAGTCTTGTGCAGCAGTGCAGCAGATTTGCCTAATGCAATACGTCCCATGATTTCTTGAGTACTGCTTCCATGAATGTTAATTGAGGATCTAAGCAAAATGAAGTTTTTGACATCTTCAATCTTTTCTCCATTTATCATGGTGTTATTTATTAGTCCAGTTGTGAAGAGTTTTATTTTCTTTACACTGAGGTGCAATCCATACATAAGACTGTGGTCTTTGATCTTCATCAGTATTTTAAGACTTCTTTGCTTCCAGCACGCAAGGTTGTATCATCTGCTGTTAATATGTCTTCCTCTAATTCTGATAACACATTCTTCATCATATAATCCATCTTCTCAGATTTGGAAGCTGCCTTCCAAATTTCTAGGCATACCTGAGTGAACATCTCCCATACTGAATAAGTATGGTGAAAGGATAGAACCATGGCACACGTCTTTCCTGATTTTCAACCATTCAGTATCCCCTTGTTCTGTTTGAATGACTGCCTCTTAGTCTAGGTACAGGTTCCTCATGAGTACAATTAAGTGTTCTGGAATACATTTTTTGTGATGTTACCCATAGTTTGTCATGATCCACACAGTCTAAAACCTTTGCAAAGTCAATAAAGTACAAATAAACATCTTTCTGGTATTTTCTGCTTTCGGCCAAGATTTATGGAATCTTTGATTGATGTTAGTAATGATATTCTTCATTCCACCTCCTTTTCTGAATCTGGCTTGGATTTCTGGCAATTCCTTGTGGTTGTACTGTTGTAGCTATTTTTGAATTATCTTCAGCAAAATTTTACTTACAAGTGATATTTATACTTTTTGATGATTTCCACATTCTGTTGAGTTACTTTTCTCTGGAGTGGGCACTAGTGTGGGCACACTCTACCAATCTGTTGGTTGGGCAGGTAGCTGCCTTCCAAATTTCTAGGCATACATGAGTGAACATTTCCAGAACTGCATCAGTTTGTTGTAAGATGTCAATTTCTATTCTGTCAGTTCCTGAAGCTTGAATGTCTTCCTTAGTTACCATTAATTTTCAATCATATGCTATTTTTTGAAATGGTTGAACAATGAGCATTTATTTTTGGTATAGTGACTCTGTGTATTCCTTCCATCTTCTTTTTGATGTTTTCTGCATCATTCAGTATTTTGCCCATAGAATCCTTCAAAAGTGCAACCTGAAGCTTGAATTTTCTTCCATTCTTTCAGCTTGAGAAATGCTGAACATGTTCTTTCCTTTGCTTTTTCTAACTCCAAATCTTTGCACCTTTCATTATAATACTTTATGCTGCCTTCTTGAGCTGCCCTTTGAAATGTTCTATTCAGCTCTTTTACTTCCTCATTTCTTTCATTTGCTTTAGCACCTCTACCCTGGAAAGGAGCTCTGGTAGTGTAGTGGTTACGAATCGGGCTGTGAAACTTAAGGTCAGCGGTTCAAAACTACCAGCCACTCCACGGGAGAAAGATGAGGCTTTCTACTCCCGTACAGATTTAGACCCTCGGAAACCCTGTACAGGGTCACTATGGGTCGGAACCGACTCAATGGCACTTAACAACAACAACAACCCTGGAAAGAAAGTTTCAGAGTCTCTTTTGACATCCATTTGCTCTTTTCTTTCTTTCCTGTCATTCTGCTTTCTTCCTGTCTGCTGTTTTTAATGTCATACCACAATTTTTCTGGTTTTCAGTCATTAGTGTCTAATGTATGAAATCTGTTCTTAAGACAGTCTCTAAATTCAGATGATAAATATTCAAGGTCATATTTTGGCTATCATGGATTTCTCTTCATTTTCTTAAGCTTCAGCCTGAAGTTGCATATGAGCAATTGGTCTGTTTCACAGTCTGCCCCTGGCCTTGTTTTGGCTGATGATATGGAGCTTTTCCACTGTCTCTTTCCATAGATATATAGTCAATTTTATTTATGTATATTCCATCTGATGAAGTCCATGTGTATAGTCATTCTTTATGTTGTTTAAAAAAAGGTATTTACAATGAACAAGTCATTCATCTTACAAAATTCTATCATGCCATCTTCAGCATCATTTCTAATACACCAAAGCCATATTTTCCAATTACTGATTGTTACTCTTTGTTTCCAACCTTCACATTCCAATCACCAGGAATTATCAATACATCTTGATGACATGTTTGATCAATTTCAGACTGAAGAAGATGGTAGAATTCTTCAATTTTTTCATGAGTTGCTTTAGTGGTTGGTGAGTAAATTTGAATAACAGTAGTATTAACTAGTCTTCCTTGCAGGTGTATGGATATTATCCTATCACAGACAGCATTGTACTTCAAAGACAGTTCTTGAAATGTTCTTTTGGATGTGGGATGCAATGCCATTCTCTTGAATGTGTTGTCCCTGGCACAGTAAACAATATGACTGTCATATTCAAAATGGCCAATACCAGTCCATTTCAGCTCACTAATGCCTAAGATATCAATCTTTATGTTTTCTATTTCATTTTTAACAACTTCCAACTTTCCTAGATTCATGTTTTGTGCATTCCTTGGTCCAATTATTAATGGATATTTGCAGCTGTTTCTCCTGATTTTGAGTTGTATCCCATCAGCAATTGAAGTATCTGAAAGGTTTACTCCATTCATGTCATCCTGGTCAACTCTACTCCCCCACCCCACCCCCCCACTCAAAGGTCTCACATATTTATTAGTCAACCTTTTAATATGTAAGCATAAAAACAAAGGAAAAACAAAACAAAACAAGAAGTCTTGCCATACATGTTCAAGTGATCAAATCTTGGCAAAATTGAACATCATATGGTAGAGTGCCTGAACATTACATGTGAGAATTGGGATTCCTTAGAGACCCAGCTTGGTTCTACTTCAGTGTCTTCTCTTGGAGTTCTCATGTGAATCCATAGCAAATATGGAAGTTAGCAGCACTCACCCGATGATGAAGAAAGGAGTGGTCACCTCTATTTTGAGAAGGCAGGTCTTCACACAGTCTTATTTTGTGTACCTTCCAACTTGAGGGTCTTATCTTCGGGCACTGTGTCTGATGATGTTGTGCTGCTAATCATAATGTTTCATCTTTTGGTACTAAATCTGGTAACATTCCACTGCTATTCATAAGGTTTTCAGTGGCTAAAGATTCAGAGTCTGCCTCTCCTTCCTTGTCTTAGTCTGGAAGCTCTACTGAAACCTGTCCACCATAGGTGACCCTACTGGTATTTAAAATTCTGGTGGTATATAGCTTCCAGAACCACAGCAACATGCAAACTACCACAGTACAACAAACTGACAGATGAATGGCCTTAATAACAACTGGTATCTTGGTTGCTTTGGTCAAGTGGCTTTTAAAAAGCAAAATATCAATCATCACTTCTCCCACCAACCAAGATCTTATTTGCTTTGTGTTTAAATGCAAAATTCTGCCCAGGATTATTAGCTCAGGATTTTCTCACTTTTGCTCTGCTCTTCAGAAAAAAAATAATAACTTTTTGGTACCAGAGTTCCAACCCAAATGATACCCAGACAAAAATCTCTAGAAATTCCGTATGCAAAAATTTTGACTCCTTGGACAATAGCAACTGTCTCTTGTTATCATTTTCACTCTTGTTGAGGCAGAAAGCCAGTCAGAGGTCAACCTGAAACCTTCTCTCAAGACCAATTGGCTGCTGAAAACTTCAAGCACATTTTCAGCTGGAAATTCAGGGGCGAGAGCATTACCAATTCACAAACTGCAAAAAATTATGTTCTAGATCTGTGGAATGGCAGCATCGGCAGCATCTGGGAGCTTGTTAGAATGGTTGAACATTGAGCCTCCACCCAGACATACAGAATCATGATCTGCATTTAAACAAGATTCCAGGTGATGTGTGCATTTACATTCAAAACTAGGAGCCCAGGCCACAGCCCAGTTCTGACTTGAATTGATTTTCTTCTTCTGATGACTTGAATTGATTTTGTTTTCCTGAAGTTGGGAAAGGCGCTTGCTGCAGTGAGAATTTGGGATTGGGGTTGGAAGTCATGTGACTTTTCTGTGTCTCACTTTACCCAGTAGTTCATATCAAGCACTGGTTCATGAAATTACTGTGTGTGTGATTTTGATTTTGAAGAACATGAAAGTGATTTTGCAAGCTGTGGAGTACTATATAAGCGGTGAAGTCCTGGTGTGGCACTACAGGTTAATGTAATGGACTGCAAAGTTGGTTTGAACTGCCAGTTCAGCAGTTCAAGCTCATCAGCTGTTCCTTGGAAACCCTATACAAGGTTGCTATGAGTCGGCACCAATTTCACAGCGCTTGACAACTTCAACATGAGCATGGTGCAGCGCCAGGCAGTGTTTCATTCTGTTGTGCACAGGGTTGTGCCCCTAACAATAACAAGAAGTGTGATGTTCCTGGCATCAATGACAACAACAGGTGCTACAGGGATATTAGTTATTAGTTCCAGAGTAAGAATGACCCATAGAAACCAACACTGCTAATGGAAAAAAAACAATGGAAACCAGGAAAAAACCCAAAACAACTGAAAGTACTGTCTAATCTGTTGACATTCATGCAATCTTTTCAGCATATTACATTTGGTATTAAAAATTGTTATTGTTGTTAGATGCCATTGAGTCGGTACTGACCCATAGCAACCTTATGCACAGCAGAACGAAACACTGCCCGATCCTGGGCCAACCTCACTACTGTTGCCACGCTTGAGTCCATCGATGCTGCCACCTGGACAATCCATCTCGTTGGGGGTCTTCCTCTTTTTCTCTGACCCTCCACCTTACCAAACATGATATCCTTCTCCAGTGACTGGTCCCTCCTGACAATATGTCCAAAGTATGAGAGACAAAGGTCGGCCATCTTGGCCTCCCAGGAGCACTCCGGCTGCACTTCTTCCAAAACAGATCTATTGGCTCTTTTGTCAGCCCATGGCACTTTGAATATTCTCCTCCAACGTCTTAACTCAAAGGCATCAATTCTTCTACAGTCTTCCTTATTCACTGTCCAGCTTTCTATCTCTGATGATTTGATGGTGTTTCGCAGTTTCCCACTATGATCTGTTATACCAGCGTGTCCACCTGGCTTTTTCTGAATTTTCATTTACACTAACAAACTTTTCCCTACCCCAGTCAGCCTTCTCTGATTCAGACTCAACTTGATCTTTCCTCTCCTCCCACACACTTCCCATATTCTCATTACCTTGATACCTATGGACAGATGCCTCACCTGAAGCATCTGAAGGGTCAGGCAGAGCATGTGAATTCTTTTCTTTCCTCCTAAAGTTCAATGCCAGAACTCCTCATAAGACCTTTTCTCGTAATGAGTCATAATGACAAAGCAAAGTCTCCATAGAAGATTCTAAGTACCTCCATTATATTAAAAAATTCAAACTCAGAAACCACTCCATGGCTATGTGACATTAGACGACTCTTCCTATGAAGTCTCAGGTTGCTCATCTGTTAAATGAGGGGGTTGAACTAGATGAATTCATCCATCCAATATACATTTGTTAAGTACCTACTATGGGGCAAACTAAGAGCAGAGGGCACAACCTTGAAAAGCCATTATGGTCCAGGGGATGCTCTCTTAGTCACTCTCTGAGCCAGTGGCCTATGATGCTTTGAGCAGTGTGGTTCTCCCTTACACTGTAGTTCTTTTGGATAAGAAATTACTCTCCTCACATTAGTTATTTCTGCGTACTAAAAAATAAAAAGTCTTTCTGCAATAGCAATAAAACAACCAGTTGGAATGTCAGGGTAAAGAAGCTGTCAGTTGCCCAGTTGTCCAGTGTGGACTGGGTTTAGGGGGAGGGAAGCACTCAGTTATGTCACTCTGCCCCACTTCTTGGCTCATTGCAAAGTTCTTATTTCTCCCAGCATGCTCAAGGCACTCATGAAAGGGTGAGTGATTGGATGATTTCTCTGTCTCTTTCCTTTGTTTCCTTCTTACTGGCCCTTGGCTGAGGATGCTGTGCTACAATTTTCCTGCCCACAGCCCCAAAGACGACCACCTATCTGGGTCCTTCATCTTCTGAAGAAGTTACAGGGGAGGTATTATACATAATGACCATCATCAATATTGCATTGTACATGTAAAATTTGTTCAACTGACAAATGTTTTGTTGTATGTATTTTTGCCACAATCAATGTTTCTAAAATGCATTAAAAAAAGAAAATGAAAAGGAGGACATATGGGAGTGAGCACATCTATAGGACCAGCTGCCATTTACCACTGCTGACTACGTGTCAGGTACTCTGCCAAATGTGACTGTACACTACTCCTTTTAATCTTCATTTAATGCCTTATGAAGTTGGTTCTATTAATGTTACCCATTTCACAGGTAAGAAGTTGAGGTGCAGAGAAGGTAAGGGACTTATCATAGACCAGACAGGTATCAAGTGGCAAGACCCAGGACTCAAAACTCAAGGCTTTCTGACTTAACCTTGATACCACACTGCTTCTCATGGCAGAAAGAACTCTGGGCTTAGACTCTTGGCCATGACAATGAACACTCAGTATCTAAAACCCTGACCAAGTCCATTGGCTTCTCAAGGCCTTAGTGTACTCACCTGGAAAGTAGTTTTGATAACGGTAATACCTTTTCTACCTACCTCACAGGGTTGCTGTGAGAATTAGATGAGATGAAATCTGCCTGTATCATCTTCTTGTCTGTCTGTCTGTCTGTCTGTCTATGTTTTCATCCATCCACCCACCCATTCATCCATCCATTCAATATTTGCTGAGCATCTGCCCTGCATTGGACATATTCTGGGCACTTGGAAACCTACTGACATAGTGATGAAAAGCTACTGACATAGTGAATGAGAAGATGCCTTTTGAAATGAAAAATATTCATTATTGTTACTTTCTTAGAATAAGACACTCAACTCAAGCTAAACTTATTCACTTACTCATCCAACACACACTTAGTGAGTGTATATTTGCATAGGGCACTGTATTAATAACCAGGACTTCTTGTTAAGTGCCATAGAGGTGGTTCTAAACCATAGCGACCCTATATAGGGTTTTCAAGGAGCGGTTGGTGAGCTTGAACCGCCGACCTTGCAGTTCAAAATGACTTTGCAGTCCAGTGCATTAACCCACAGCACCACACCAGGACTCCAAATGTCAAAAAGACTATATGAGTACATATAAGACAACATATAAACAGTTACCTTCTCATCATTTATTAAGCCAGCACCTTCTATCATTTAGAAATGCACAGCCGCTAGGAGCCACAAGGCAGTGCTAATATTATAAGTAACACTTTCTATGAAGGTGAAGACTTGTTAAAGTAAAAATTTTAGGTGATTTTCATTTTCAATTAATTTGTTACAGTATCTCGAGGACCAATGAGAGTTTTTGAGGAGGTGGAAATGCATCAGACCAAGATGCCTGTCTATATCCCAGCCCTCCATTTTTGAATGATGGTATCATGGGAAACATATGACAATCAGGAAAGCATTCTTCCTTGTTTCTGCAGGAAATGTGCGTATTGTTTCCTAGCTGCAACTTGTCTATCCCATGCCAACATTTACTATCCATCCATGCTTCTGAGCAACATAAAGATTCTCTACAAGTGAATTAGAAATCACCTGCTCAACCACATGGAAACGATCTCTCTTCCATTTGGGCTTTCTCCAAATGGTTCGCAAAGCTTATGGTTTGGGTCGTGTGTGGGTGTTCTGAAGGCACAGCCATGCAAGTATCTGCATAAAAAAGACAAATCAGGATCTCCTCATTTTAATTTAAAAGCTGAAAGAGCAACAGACTTAAGAGAAACAACCAGGATTTTTTAATTTCCTTTAAAAATGTTAAGATAACTACTGCTTCCCCAAATGAAATCTGGGCTTCGGGGATGGTGCCCCTTGAAATGGACACTGACTCACATGGCTCATATGGAGTAGGTATAGAGCTTTCCATTTCCAAGTCAAGCCTGTAAGAGAATTGGTAGAGAGCAATGCTAGTATTTATTGAAAAATAGATGCTTTGTCTGTTGTTTACATGCCCAATGGTGTTGGTCCTGATGGGATTTTAACGATAGTACTACATTTCTTGGGTCCTTCCTCTAAGAACATTATTTCCAGAAGTCTGCAAAACGTCAATAACAATAAAATGTATTTCTCTTACTTATTTAATTCCTAATTAGCTCAGAATTCCAGAACTTTTAAAGGAGAAAAAAAGGTTTTAAAGACAAGTTTGAGAAAGCATCTAATCTATTCCTCTTATCCTTCTACCATGTAAGGAATAAGAGGCGTGGATAGATACAGTTGATTACCCACATCACCTAACCAAGTTGCTGTTGAAGCTAAGACTAACCTAAAAACCAGCTTCTGTTAATGGGCTGACTTCAAGTCAAGACAACCACATATGTGTCAGAGTACATCTGTGCTCCATAGGGTTTTCAGTGACTGATTTTCTCAGAAGTAGATTGCAAGGCCTTTCTTCTAAGTTAACTTTAAGTGGACTTAAACTTCCAACCTTCTAATTATCAGTCAAGCATGTTAACAGTTCCCACCACCCAGGGACTGAAGTTAAAACTAGAGCACCCGATATTTTTGGTCTTCATGGTTCTAGGGTATCACACACCCAATTGTATTAATATGTTATTATCTGTAGAGCGGGTAGAAGAATACGCCTGTGATCTAAAACAGAGCATCCCTCATTTAACAGCAAAGCCATAACATAGGGGTCTACAGATTTGTAAAACAGCCTTAACGGTGCTGCCCCAAACAGCAGGAACTAAGACCTCTTAAATGAAAATGATTGTACAAGAGTCAAAAAGTACTGCTACAAAACCTTAGAAACTTTTTAAAAACAAAAATATCAAAATGTACACTGCTAGTGCTTCTTGGCATACCCTCCATTGAGTTCTGTATTCTTCTGAAGGCAGTATTTTCCATCTCTCTAACCTTCCCCAGAGAATTCTGTACTCTTTGATTTACACCACATCAAAACAACAGTTTGGGCATCCTTGAGGCCTTTAAATTGTGTTCCTTTTAAATGTTCTTTGAGTTTGGAGGACAGAAAAAGGGGCAAAATCAAGGTTGATGGAGGTAAGGTTTCCCAATGAAATTCTTTTAGAACAGACTTGCTGCGTTCAAAGAATGCGCAGGTGCATGTGATGATAGAAAAACAATTCCTTGGTGCAATGTTCCTGCTTTTCTCTCACTAATGCACTTTTCAATTTTCTTTAAAACTTCTTTATAATAAGCTCTTGTGATCACCCTGTGCCTTTTGAGATGATGGGGATATTGTGATGAACAAGACCAGATTTCTTACAACTCTTGGAATTTAGATTCTAGTGGGGAAAATAGATAATAAACAAGTAAAGTAAAAGAGACTTCCATTCTATGCAGATATATGTGTTCCTTATGGAAACACAGTAAAATGACAGCAAAGGGATAAGCCCGTAAAGACAGAGAATATAGGACAGGAGATGGTATCAGGTAACAGCAGACCATGGAAAGTTAACAAAATTCTGGAATGTGGAGAGAAGGACATGTGGTAACTGACTCAGTAGGCCCCAGAAAGTTCTCACCTGTGCCCATAGCCCCCACTCATCTGTTAGCTTGTCATATTCTGGTGGCTAGTGTGTTGCAAGAACCTATGCAACTGGTATTTTAAATACCAGCAGGGTCACCCATTGTGAAGAGGTTTCAACAGAGTTTCCAGACTAAGACAGACTTCAAAGAAGGAGAAGCGGATGACTTCTGAGTGTTTAGCCACTGAAAACCTGTTTAACAGTGGAACCTTGTCAGATAGCACCAGACTAGTGAATATTAAAACATTATGAAGAGCGGCAGAGTAGATGAGTGAGTATTTCATTTCTGTTCCTGATGCATCACTGGAGGCACTCACTCATCTGTGCCAAGAAGCTACCTGTCCAAATGACTGGAAGAGGTTCATATTTGTGCCCATTCCAAAGAGAGGTGACCCAATGGAATGCAGAAATCTTCAGACAATATTATTTGTATCACATGCTAAGGATAATTCAAAAAATGGTTGCAACAGTGCACTGACAGAGGTTCAAGCCAGATTCAGATAGGACATGCAATGAGTGATGTCACTGCAGGCGTCAGATTGGCTAAAAGCAGAGAATACCAGAAAGGTTGTTACCTGTGCTTTATTGACTATGCAAAGTTTTTTGACTGAGTGGATCATGACAAGCTATGGACAACATTGCAAAGAATGGATATTCCAGAACTCCTAATTGTGCTCATGAGGAACTGTACATAGAACAACAGGCAATTGTTTAAACAGAACAAGGGAATATGGAATGGTTTAAAATCAGGAACAGTGTGGGCCAGAATTGTATTCTGTCACCATACTTACTCAATCTGCATGCTGAGCAAATAATCTGAGAAGCTGGATTATATCAAGATTCAGGATTAGGGAAAGATTCATCAACAACCTGAGGTATGCAGATGATAACAACCTTGTTTGCTGAAAGTGCAGAGAACTTAAAATATTTACTGATGAAGATCAAAGACCACAGCCTTCAATACGAGTTGCACCTCATTGTAAAGACCAATAAACAACATCATGACAAATGGAGAAAAGACTGAAGCTGTCAAAGACTTCATTTTGCTTGGATCCACAATCAACATTCATGGAAGCAGCAATGAAGAAATTAAACGACTAGGCAAATTTGCCTCACAAGACCCGTTTACAATGTTCAAGAGCAAAGATATCCGTTTGAGAACTAAAGTGTACCTGACCCAAGCTATGAGTACTTTCAATAGTTCATTCCATGTTAAAACTGGACAATGAATAAGGAAGGCTCTAAAAGAATTTGAGTTATGGTGTTGGGGAAGAATATTAAGGAAACCATGGACTGCCAGAAGAACAAACAAATCTGTGTTGGAAGAAGTACTACTAGCATGCTCCTTGGAGGGCAGGATGGTGAGACTTCATCTTTCATACTTTGGACATGTTGTTAAAAGAGACCAGGCGGTGGAAAAGGACATCATGTTTAACATAGTGGAGGGTCAGTGAAAAAGAGGAAACCTCCCCACCCCCCTGCCCAAAGAGTTGGATTGGCACAGTGGTAGCAGCAATGGTTTTAACTGTAACAACAATTGTGAGGATGGCACAGGACTAGGTAGTGTTGTGTTCTGCTGTGCAAAGGAGTGCTATGAGTCAGAACCAACTCATATTGATGTTAAACAATATGCCCATAGCATTTCATGCTGCAGAACTGCCAAGAAGCTTAGGAGTAATGAAAATATGGTGCAGGGAGGGGATGGAAATAGGAGGGTTGAAAATAGGATCCAGGCAAACCCTTAGATTCTCTCCCCACGTCACACAACGTAGCAACTTTCTCCTGAGCAGACTGGCAGTCAGGTTAGCATCTTAGCATGAAGTTGGAGGATTCCTTGTTGGGGAAAATGGAGTAGTCCAAGAGGAAAAATTATAGTGAGATGTGTATTGTTGTTGTTACATGCCGCCAAGTCAGTTTCAACTCACAGTGATATGTGTGAACCCCCAAGAAATGGCTAGACTAGGTTCCTACCTTCTCTCTGTGTGATGAGAGAATGCCCCTCACACAGAGCCTTTATCATAGTTCTCTTAAATGAACAAAAGTCAACAATGGACAAATAATTGAGGATTGCCTCTCACTAGACAGACAGGGTCCAAAACAGACAGAAAAACTGACTTCAAGGAAAAACAATATTGGTAGCATAAGAAAAGTCCAAAAATCAATGGTCATATCTTCAGATAATATTTTGTATCCATGAAACAAAACCAGAATAGCATTCTAAGAAGCAGAGTCTAAGCTGACTGATCTGTAAGATGGAGAGGCATTCTTTTTTCCTAAAATCAAGATTCTTAAGTGAACTACTCAGTAGATGGCTCATTCCTGGTGTGGTGCAGTAGGATCAGCACTGGACGGTGAACCACAAGGTTGGCAGTTCAAACCTACCAGCTGCTCCTTGGAAATCCTATAGAGGGTTGCTGTAAGTCAGAACTGACTCAAAGGCACTTAACAACAACAACACACCACTTAGGGTGACAGAATGGTCTCATAAGGTTTAAGATGTCCAGAAAGAAACCATTTATCCAATAACTTGAGGAAGAGTCAGTGGCATCGCTAAGGATGTGTGTGTAGAGAGAGGTGTGGACTGTGCAGGGTCCCTGGTAGTGCTCCCCTCCTCCTGGGGGAATGAGGGACAGCCCCACCCACTGTGGGTGAATGACACCAAGAATTATCCAACTGGGAGACACCAGCCCTAGTGATGTCACTGGATAGAGTTGAAAAACTTATCTGCAGGCAAAAGCAATCTCCTGGGTGAAGGAATTTCAGCAGTTCCTCTGCATGAAATCACACCAATTTGAGAGTTCCAACCTTGAGTGTATAAAAGCTTCTTGTTGCTCCTAAGCTATTCATCACAGGGCAACTCAAAATGCAAAGCACTGGTTAAGGATAGGAACATATATATTTTTTGTTCTGGCCACTTTGTGGCTATTTTTCCAGTAGTGAAGACCCAGGAAGCAAGCATGAAATCTTTTATGTGCTCTATTCTTTATGAAAAAACATCTATTTCCTGTGTTGACCTTTATCAAAAGTTTTTCCTGTAACTGCAGAAGGGTGGAAGGCAGCTCACATACAGATGTGAGAAGATGATCACAAGTCTGACCCTCACATCACGCCATCCCAGTTGAGCACTTACAGAGCTTTTCTCCCGGCAACAGCTTCTCCACTACCCCATAATTAGCCTGCTCCATGAACTGCATACAGATTGGGGGGCTAGAGGGAAATGAGGAAGAGAATAACTCTAGGAGCAAATAAAAAGTATGCAGCTGTCTCCAGATACACAAAGATGATCACCTATGAAATATTAGGAAAAGAAATGTGCCCACACAAAGCTTAAACGCTTTCTTTCTTCTTCTTTAAACAAATCTTAGAGATTGAAAATACAGCCTTCCAGGGACATTTCATTTTGCTCAAAAAGACATCTCCTCCTTTCTTTGAGTATTGGCGATACCCACTCATGATCTGATGGTGAACTATGTCTCACCTTGAATTTAGGACATGCATGCAGCTCAGGTTCACCATGTGAAATGGTCTGGCATTAATCACATGACAAATTTTAATATCTCTACACAAAGTAAAGATATTTTTGGGAATCAAGAAATCTCAGAAACCTTTAATAATTTACTCATAATACTGGCAAATTCCAGAATAAATGGACACTCATCTGTCAGTTTGTCGTAATGTGGTGACTTGAGCATGCTGTCATTCTGGAAGCTATGTAGCGGGTATTTTAAATACCAGCAGGGTCACCCATGGTGGACAGGTTTCAGATGAGCTTCCAGACAAAGACAGACTAGGAAGAAAGAGTGATGAACCACTTCTGAATATTTAGTCACTGAAAATCTTATGAATAGCAGAGAAACACTGTCAGATAAAGTGCCAGAAAATAAGGCCCTCAGGTTGGAAGGCACTCAAAATGCGACTGAGAAGAGCTGCCTCCTTAAAGTAGAGTTGACCGTGATGACATGAATGGAGTAAAGCCTGAATGGAGTAAAGCCCCGTGGGAGTAAAGTCCGCGGGACCTTCATTTGCTGATGGGGCACAACTCAAAATGAAGTGAAACAGCTATAATCATCCATTAATAATCGGATTATGGAATGTACAAAATATTAATCTAGGAAAATTGGAAATTGTCAAAAATGAAATGGGATCAAAAGGAAATAGTTGGCTTCCCTGACCAGGCAGCTCAGGTAGGGCAGTCTCGGGGAAAAGGGGCGGAATTGCACATAAGAAACCTCTGTCTAGCAGACAGACAACCTTTGAACAAACATAAGATCTTATATTTCAACATTCTGAACTCGTTTTTTTAAAAGATCAAATTGCTGAGGAATTACAGGCATTTTAAGCTTTTGCCTGCCTGCACATGGCTCCTGCTTCCGCGCCCGTGCCGGCGAGTGCCTCTGCCCCCTGCAGACCTTGGAATGCAGGGCTAGAGAAACCCCACTTAGAAGGCTGCATTTCCACAGAAAAGGAAGCATTAACTAACAAAGCAGAACAAGTAGAGAGGGATATCGGTGCGGATAACAGGAAATTCGGGATACTCACAGTACAGAGAGACTGAGAGAGGCATTTTTTGCATCATCAAATACGGACACTGCCTCCCTGCAGCCAAGACCCCCAGCCCACTACTGCCACGGCCTAGACCAGCCCTCTGCCAAGCTGCCTAGGCTCAGGAACGCCCAAGGCACAGGCTCACCCACTGAGGCCAAGGCCCTCCCAAGGCCCAGAAACTACCACTAAGGCCAAGGCCTGCCCTGAGGCCCAACCCGCCCACAGACTGGTCACAAAGGCCTAGACCCAACCAAGGCCCAAGGCCCCGGAGGCCCAACCTGCCATGTAGCCCGGTTGCCAAGGTCCAATGCCCCAGAGACCCAACCCGCCTTCAGCCCCGTCCCTGAGGCACAGGCCCCTCGAGGCCCAATCTGCCCAACCTGCCC
>NW_006408585.1:14992123-15000158 GCF_000296735.1 Chrysochloris asiatica
GAGGGACCAGTCGCTGGAGAAGGATATGATGTTTGGTAAGGTGGAGGGTCAGAGAAAAAGAGGAAGACCCCTTGCGAGATGGACTGGCAAATGGGCTCAAGTGTGGCACTAATTGTGAGATTGGCCCAGGACTGGGCAGTGTTTTGTTGTGTAGTACATAGGGTCACGATGAGTCGGTACTTACTCGATGGCACCTAACAACAACAATGTCAAAGGTGCCATAGGAGAATAACACACTGACCACAATGTCGGTTTCAACTGCAAGGTCAGTGGTTCAAATCCACCAGCAGCTCCTCAGAAACCCTATATGGGTCGCTATGAGCTGGAACTAACTTGATGGTACTTAACAACACAATGTCAAAAGTAACCAATGTACACATCTGCTCATTTTTGCCCAAAGAAGCCATTATTGTACTGGTATTGAGCTCTGGCTTATGGATTAATACTAACGTATAACATTCAGATGGTATATAAAAGTTATGCTGCTAAACCTCGCAGAGTTAATGACAATATCACAGGCACAAAATGATTCCTAGAATAATGATGAACATATGTGAAAAATTCCCTTTCTCAGAACTTGTCTCCCTAAGGTCTAATGACTATTCCAAATTCTTTAACTTCCCGAGTTTGCTGCGGTCTTGAGCATTCTTCCAGCTCTCCAGAAGATGCAGGCCCAGCAGTATTCTAGCCACGTCGCACGTCAACATCTTTTCTCAGCACATTCTCCCTCTCTAGTTGCTGAGCAAATTTAGGAGGACTGAATTCTTTGGGTTTAAGAACACAGCTGGAGGAACAGAGTATTGCTGCCACCTTCCCTGCCCAGCTGTTACAGATAAACTTGTGTGTTGGAATCCTAATCCTCCCCTCCCACCCCATGTCTGTTGATGTAATTCCATTTGAAAACTCATCTTCTTTGTTATAAAAATGAAGTCATATCACTGGAGGGTATATCCTAAACCTAATTACTTCTGAGTGATATAAAGACCAGCCTAAAGGTGTGGCGCTGTGTGTTAATGCCCTGGGTTGCAAAGTCAGTTTAAATTGCAAGGACGGTGCTTCAAGCTCACCAGCCACTCCTCAGAAACCTTATACAGTATTGCTATGGGTCAGAACCAACTTGATGGCACTGGCCTTGCTTTGGCTGATGATATGGCGCTCTTCCACCATCTCTTCCCACAGATATAGTCCATTTAATTTCTTTGTATTCCATCTGGTGATGTCCATGTTTTTTTATAATGTTATTACACATTTGGACTCCTGGTGTGGTGATAAAGGATAAGCAGTGGACCAAAAAAAAAGGACAAAAAAATCACCTTTTTTGTTGTTTAAAAAGGTATTTGCAGTGGACAAGTCATTGTTCTTGGCAAAATTCTATCATGTGATCTCCAGCATCATTTCTATCACCAAGACCATATTTTCCAACTACAAATCTTTTCTCTTTGTTTCCAACATTCACATTTCAATCACTAGTAATTATCAAAGCATCTTGATTTCATGTTTTATCAATTTCAGACCAAAGAAGTTGGTAAAATTATTCAGTTTCATCACTGGCTTTAGTGGTTGATGTGTAAATTGAAAAAGTGGTAATATCTGGTCTTCCTCATATACTTGTGGATATTATCCTATCACAAACAGCATTATAATTTAAGATAGATCTTGAAGTACTCTTTTTGACCATGAGTGTGATGCTATTCCTCTTCAATTTGTCATTTCCAACATAGCAAACCATATGATTGTTAGTTTCAAAATGTCAATACCAGTCCATTTCTGCACACGAATGCATCTTTATGCACTCCATTTCATTTTTCACAGCTTCTAAATTTCCTGGATTCATACTTCATATATTCCTTGTTCTGATTATTAGTGGATGTTTGTAGAAGTTTCTCTTCATTTTGAGTTGTGCCCCATTAGCAAATGAATATCCAGAAAGCTTTGCTCCATTCACATCATTATTGGTCCACTCAACTTGGAGGAACTGATAGAATATAAATTGAAGTCTTTCAACAAACTGATGCAGCATTCACTCATCTATGACAAGAAATGTGGAAGACAACTGTGGAAGACAACTTGAATGATCATTTCCACGATCACTCAAGTCACAATAAAAGCTTTAACTGGCTGCTGAATGGTAGAGATCTGTATTTGTGCCCATTCCAAAGAGAGGTGACCCAGTGGAATGTGGAAATCATCAGACATGGGATAGCAATGAGTGGTGGTTTATAAATGTGATTTTGCAAAATAATACCAAAAGGCCATCTAAATAATTCTCATTTACCAAACAGAGAAGAGGACCGGTGGCAAAAAAAAAAAAAAAAAAAGTTGCTTGAGGAAATCCTTTCATGTTTTGTTTGGAATACCTTATAGATTATTAACATTGATAAAGAATCACAGGAATTGACAACCTTAACCTCAGATATTATGAATTTCTGAAAATGAAGATTAATTAGAAACTAAGTCCTTAGTCAAAACCATAGCGTTAGTCAATGCAAATTTAGTATTTGATTTTGAAACTGTCATTTTAAGTAACTGTTTAAGAATAAATGGGATACTGTAGGTTGAGTTGCAGACCATTACAATAAAGCTAGTATCACAATAAAGTGATATGGCTTTTCTGTGCACATGAACGTTATGTCTACACTATACTGTAGTCTATTAGATGTGTAATGGTGGTGTTGTTGCTAAGTGCCATTAAATCTATTCTGACTTATGGGGACCCTGTAGAGTGTGTCTGAGGAGTGGCTGGTGGGTTTTAACCGCCAACCTTTTGGTTAGCAGTCCACTGCTTATCCTTTATCACCACACCAGGAGTCCAAATGTGTAATAGCATTATAAAAAAGCTTGAAATCTTGTGAAAATGTGACAAAAATGTGACAGAGAGAGAATGAAGTGAACACACGCTGTTGAAAAAATGGCACCGACAGAGTTGGTGGCACCCAGGGCTGCCACAACCCTTTTAGTGGGAAAACTCCGCAGTCCTGGGAAGTGCAAAGAAGCAAAGCACAATCAAATGAACTAAGCTTATGTAGCAAAACAGGCGCTCCAGTCTGACTTAGTTCCCTGGCATTGCTTTACCTTGGTACTCAGGATAGAGTAGGAAAGTATACCGTCATTTCCTCACTACTTGCTACCAGCCATGCCTTTTCCACTAGGAAATTTAATTTCCAGTTTTGGCCACACCGTGTTAGGTGTCATACCTTCCCATTGCAATTAGTCACAGACTCTGCCTCTCAGAAAACTCAAACTGGGGGATACAGGTCTAATTTTATTTTGATTTGGGGATAATACAAGTTTTTGTTGTTGTTGTTCAAAATGGGTAGCAGATTTTGAAAGAGAATCCAGGAGCTGCATACCAATAATACTTCCACTGTGCAAATGACTTAGTGGCCTATGAAGAACACCGGGGCCATGCTGATGATCATGGCTCACATCTCTTCAAATACAATCACTTGGTCACTTAAACGAATATGTATTTTCTGTGTATTTTGTGCACATCAAAAAAAAGAGGGGGAAGATGGAGCAACTGGGGATCCTGGACTCCGGGAGGGAGAGGGGCTGTGTGCTGACGGCTGGGGGGGGGGCCAGGCTTGCAGGGTGTACCCATTGGCTGATTGAATGGTTATATATTCCTGAGTGCTTCGGTGTACATAAAAAAACAAAGCCAAAATTGAATGGAAGCAAATGCTGTTGAATGATGATGCATGGAAGGGATTGTAATCATTGCAATGAAACGAAATACGATAGGATGAATGTAAGGCTGATGTTCTCCCATGTAAACTATCACTCAATTCACAATAAAAACTTAAATAAAGAGGGAAATATTGTTCAGTCATGGTGCATGAAGGGAATTGTAATCACTGCAATGAAACAAAGTAAGATTGGTTGAGTACAAGGCTGCTGTAAACCTTGTAAACGATCACTCAAGTCACAATAAAAGCTTTAAAAACAAGACAAATACCATACTCACTAAGCAAGAATGACCTTAAAGTAGCCTGTAACTCCGGTGTTGGCCAGTTGAATTTGGTGATTCCAGGATTTTAAACAAATTTTCATTCTTTTCTTTAATGTCAGGATAGAGTGTACTTTTGTCATTGTAGCCTGCTATGGCATTTCATCATCACCAATATCTTTTATTGTAATTTTTGTCCATTTCCTTTTCTTTCTAAATGGCAGAGACTAAAGAACTCATGACAAGTCCCTTCCTATTAATGAATAAACAGGCTATGTCGATGTTTCTAAGTTATTAAATAATCTTTACTTTGCATCATTTACTCCCTGGTAAATCACCTTCCTATATTTTCTTTTAGGATATCTTTCCCCTGCTCTTTCTTCACTAACATATTCATATTTTCTTATTTTACGAGGGGGCTTCAAGAAGTTTGTGGGGTAACTTGACTATTTTTTCATTCTATTTTCTATAAACTTCTTGAAACCCTCTTATGTATCTTTTTAGTTTTGTATTTCAATAGGTAATATATATGGAATTGTAGTAACTTCAAAAGGTAGAATGGATCTACCTTTTGTCCCCTATCTAACCCCTGTCTGCCAGACTCTTCAATTCCACACTCTAGGTACCAGTCACTGCTTTTCATATTGTTTAAAAATAAAGGGGACTAAAATTATATCAGATACTTCATTGAGTGTGTGGCTAATGCTGAAGATAGCTGGAGGGCTTCTTCTTGGCTTTGACATCTTATTCTTTTAGACTAGTATTTATAATACCGGTGGCATCACAGTAACATGCAAGTTAAGTGCCATCGAGTCAGTTCTGAACCCATAGCAACCCTGAATAGCATTTCCAAGGAGCAGCTGGTGAGCTTGAACCGCCAACCTTGCAGTTGAAACTGACTTTGCAATCTAGTGCATTAACCCACAGCGCCACACCAGAACTCCATATTAGGTGGCGTTTCATTTTCCTTCCCCAATCCCACCCCAATATAACAGCACTATATATTCACATGTCAGCACCCCATGACTTACAGATTTTTTTGCCTTGGAAGCACAGAATGCTAATGCTAAGAAGAGTCCTTAGGGGTTATCCGGCCTCATGCTTTCATAAAGAAGAGGGCATCCCCAAGAGTTTAAACCACACAGTTAAAGTTAGAGGTAGAGTAAATTTCCTAATCCATTGCTCTTTTCACTATGACAAATTCTTTTTCTTCCAAACACTCTGCACTCTTGGGACGGGTACCACTCCCTGGCAAATATCTATGTACATAGCCTCATTCATCCCTTTTCAATATTATTCTGTTATTAAAAGATCATTTTAATAAATTTGAATAATATCCATATTGGTGTTGTTGTTTGGTAAGTGCCTTCAAGTCACTTTCAACTCATGGTGACCCTGTATAGGGTTACCGAGGTTGTCAATCTTTGCAGGAGCAGACAGCCTCATCATTCTACTTTGGAGTGGCTGGTTCACAGACCAGTGTTTATCCTTACTAGTAATTAATAAAATTATTCCCTTTAGTAATGACTTCCAAAGAAGCAACAGTGACAAATCTACACCTTAGTCTTTATTCTTTCTTTGTGTGTGTGTTTCTAGTCTATTTTAAAGTAAGCTATAATCACTGGAACAATCCTTAAGGGAATACTGGTATTTGTGGAAGTCTGGCTCTTTGTAGAGTTGAACTAATGTATCTTGATTTCAATTTAGTACGTTGAAATAGCTTTACCATAGAGCTGCCCCAGGGAGCCAATTCAATCATGGCTTACTGCAGAGTCTAAGCTGGTGGAAAAAAGTACCCCTTTATTGTTGTCAACATTAACTGTAAAAACAATGACAACAAACATAAGCACCGTCAGTTACTACCACCACCTGCCTATCAGCGCTAGAACCTATGCCACTGCTATTTCAAATACTAGCAGGGTCCCCCACAGTGGACAGACTTCTGAGGAGCTGAGTAGGGAGAAAGGCCTGGAGATCAACTTCTGAAAAGTAATCAAAGAAAACCCTATGGACAGAACAAAAAACTGTCCAACTGGACTCAAACATGCCAACAAATCAGGAGGATGGTATAGGGCCAGTGGCGTTTTGTTCTGGTATACATAGGTCTGCCATGAGTAGGAGCCAACTGGAGTTAACCGCAACTAACACCAATTATTTATTATCTCCAGTGGCATGTGGAGTCCTGATGTGGCATCGTGGGTTAATGTGCTGAACTGCAAAGCCAGTTGGAGCTGCAAGGTTGGTGGTTCAAGCTCACCAGCTGCTCTTCGGAAACCCTATACAGGGTTTCTATGGATAGGAATGGACTCAACGGCACATAATAAAAACAAAAACAAAAAAACTGACATGGGAAAGTTAGACCGTGAATAAGGAAGACCATAGAAGACTTGATGTATTTGTATTTGAGTTATGGTGTTGAGGAGAATATTGAAAGTACCATGGACTACCAAAAGAACAAATAGATCTGTGTTGGAAGAAGTATAGCAAGAGTGTTCCTTGGAAGCCAAGGATGGCAAGACTTCGTCTCTTATACTTTGGACATACTGACAGGATGGACCAGTCCCCGGAAAAGGATATGTTTGGTAAAGTGGAGGGTCGGCAAACTCCCAATGAGATGGACTGGCACAGTGGCAGGAGCAATAGGCTCAGGTGTAGCAATGATATTGAGGTTGGCATAGGACCGGGTCACTATGAGTCGGTACCAACTCAATGGCACCTAACAACAACTGGCAAGTGCTTTGTTCACATTTCTGGCTTAATCCTCACAACAACTCTAAGATGCTCTTCTAGCTCACTCAATTAACTTGCCGGACCAATCAGCACTTCTCATTCCTTGTCACTACTTGCTCACTGACCCAAGGATAGAACTGACTTGTTCTCTTTTCCTCCCCACTGACTTGTAGGTTGACCAAGAGGCAGCTGAATTTGTTCCCAAACCCATTTGTACCAGTTATGCTTATGACTGGATATATGTAATTTTAAAAACGATTACAGGAACAGATGAAATATGAGTTTAAAAACTTAATTGCATGAAAATTTAATTAAATGTTTAAAAAATCCTCAATAAGTGATTTTACTTTAAAGTATACCATTAAATTCAGTGTGGGTGAGGAAATGGTACGCTAAAATGTAACACTCTAGAAAAATTCTATCTTCTGTTTGCTTTGCAAATGCCTTCAAATATCTTCTCCATTTTAAAGACATCACAGGCAGGAAAGACAAAAAACAATCTTGGTCAGGGGTCTAATCTTCAAAGAAATGACTGTCACTAGCTATGCAAAGATGGCAAATGAAAGCATTTAGGTTTTAATTTAAAGTATGTTGAAGGTATTCTTCCTTTTTATAATTCTCAGCTTCAAACAGCTTTTTTCAATAAATGCATCAACTATTCATACTGATCAAATCAATTAAGAGAACTCTTGAATCATGAAGGAGACCTGGTGACAAAATGGTTAAGTATTCGGTTATTAATTAAAAGATTAGAGGTTCAAACATACCTAGAAGCTCAGTGGGAGAAAGACGTGGCCACCTGCTCCTTAAAGATTAAAAAACCAAACTACCACCATCAAGTGGATTCTGACTCATAGCAACCCTGTCATAGGGTTTCCGAGTGTAAATCTTTACAGGAAAGCCTCATCTTTCTCTCACACAGCCACTGGTGGGTTTAAACTGCCAATCTTGTAGTTAGCAGTTCAGTGTTCATCTTACAGCCTAGAAAATCCTATGGGAACAGTTCTATTCTGTCACATAGGGTCATTATGAGTCTAAATCGACTCGATGGCACTTAACAAAAACTCCTAAATCTGATTCCTTTTTTCAGAGATGAACAAAACAGGCTGAAAGGTCAAAGAACTTGTCCATGAATGAACATTTCATTATTAGTGGAGCTAGTACTTAAAATCAAGGCATCTGACATCAAAGGTAGGTTTGTATTCTCGATCAAGATAATCTCATAATTTATACCCCAAACTCAAATATCTAAAGTACCACTCATAGTCTCATAATTCCCTTTGTGATATTTTCATGTGAAAGAAGAATGCTTAAGAATAAAATTGTTGTTGTTGTTGTTAAGTGCCGTCGAGTCGGTTC
>NW_006408585.1:15001273-15016285 GCF_000296735.1 Chrysochloris asiatica
TGTGTGTGTGTGTGTGTATTTGACTAATTTTGCCAATTTAAATATTCTACATAATTGACATCCTTATAATAAGCTACATTCATGATACATCTTTCTTCATTGCAGCTGAAGTGAAACAACAACAAAAATGAAGATATGCAGACACAAGATGAAAAAGTTTTCTTGTCCAATTGCTTATGAACAGCCATTGTTAGTAAAGGACTAAACCTAGTGGAATAATAAAATCGAGTACAGAGCTCAGAGATTCTTAAAGAAGCCATCTTGTCCATCTCTCCCTCCACCAACCCCCCTTCCCTCTTTCAAGCTGGTCCAACTCAAGCCATGGATTTCAGCCAGAACCCATCCTATTTTTAAAGTACGGTGGAGAATGAGAACACAACTGCCTTCCTCTGTAGCTCATCCCCTGCTTAACAGCCCTCACTGTCATTAAAGGCTAAAAGAGTCTTCCCACATGGGGGATGGCACAGGGATATGACATATGGCTACAAACACATGCAGTCCATGGCCTTTGGTTCTCACTAAGCAATGGGATCTCTAATTCAGAACAAACTAGCAGGCTTCTTGCTTACTACAGTCTTTTTTTCTAACTGTTCTTCTCTCCAAGCTCCAGAAAACAAATACTAGAGAAACAAAAATACTATAAAACCTTTGGACTTTTGAAAAGGGGAGAAGGATTTACTCAGTGGCAACATCCGGCTTGTGGATGTCCCTGAGCCGTCTTCAGAGTGTAGTAGCAGGAAGGCTGGTGCCGTGCTTGAACAAAGTTTGCCCAAAAGGGTAAGGAAGCTTAGGCTAAAAATATATCATGGCAGCTGTTTAAAATGCTTCTCAAAGGGAGCAAAGCAACGATTCCATTAGTTACCTCTTTGAAGAGCAAATGAGGGGTTAAGGAAATAGTGGAATTTTTTTCAGTTACATGCCAGGTTGGCTAGATTTTTGGGAGGAAGAAATTTTCCACCAAGAAAAAATCTGTTGATGAAAGACAAAATAATTCCCTGAGAATTTAAAAGGGACTCCAAACCAACTCAGTGGCTTTGAAGTCTTAGGATGGGGGTGGCCTTCCAGGCTGCAAGGCAGAATCAGGGGACCCAGGTGCTGCCCTTCCTTCTAAGTTTCTAGTCAGACTTGCCTAAAGCTGCTACAGCGTCTCTCATCTCTGCAAAAGCAGGCTTCTAATGGCTTGTCACAGGCTGACTGGAATGAGCCTGAGGTGGCTAGTGGCCTTGTTAGAAAATGTGAAGGGCAGAGGGAAAAGCAAAGCAAGAAAGTCTTGAACAAAACACAAATCTCTAAAAGAGCTGATACTGACTGCCGAAAACCAAACACATTGCCATCAAGTTGGTTCTGATTCATAGTGACCCTACAAAGCACAGAACTGCTCCCTGGGGTTTCTGAGATAGTAAATCTTCACAGGAGCAGACAACCTCATCTTTCTCCTGAGGAATGGCCGGTGGGTTTGAACCACCAACCTTGCACAGTTATCTTACTGCGTCACCAGGGTTCTTTGGCTGCTTAAGGGGCTAAATAAAATGGAGGATATTTGCCAGTTACAGATTGTTGTTGTTACTCTTAGGTACCATAAAGCCAGCCACTGGCTCCTGGGACCCCATCCACAATAGGGTTAGACTGTTGGGGTCCAAAAGGTTTTCACTGGCTAATTTTCATAAGCCTTTCTTCCTAGTCTGGCTTTGTTTGGAAGGGCCACTGAAACCTGTTAAATATCATGCATAGCAACACACAAACCTCCAATGACAGATTGTTGTTGCTCAGTGCCATCAAGTTGATATTCACTCATAATGACCCTGTATAGGGTTTCCAAGGAGCAGCTGGTGGGTTTGAACCACTGATACTGCAGTTAGCAGTCCAGTACTTATCCTACAGCACCACACCAAGACTCTACTGACAGATGTGAGGCTTCCCTGAGATTCACACCACTCCTGTTACCTTGCCTGCTGAGGTAGTTTGTTTCAGGTTGGTTCTATGTGGCCAAGAACTAAGGCCTAAGTCCAAGAAAACTTCAGGTATTGGATGCTCCAGAACATTTATTATTGTTTTTTTAACTTTATAATTTGAAATAATTGTAGATTTACAGGAAATTGCAAAAATAGTGCAGAGAGGTCCCATGTACCCACCACCTAACTTCCCCCAATGGGATACTGTATTATCAAAACCAGGAGACTGACCACATACAATGAACTGTAGAGGAAGCACTAGATTGTGAACCCCAAGGTCAGAGGTTCAAACTCATCAGTGGCTCCTCAGAAACTCTACACAGGGTTGCTCTGAGTCAGAGCTGACTCAGTGGTACTTAACAACAACTGGATCTCTTGGATCCAAGACTCTCAGGGAGTCCTGATGTGGATCAGCAATGGAATTCTAACCACAGGATTGGTAGTTGAAACCCACCAGTCACTCCTTGGAAACCCTGTACAGGGCCACTATGAGTCAAAACCAACATTAGCAACAACAACATTCTCTTTCAGTATGCCTTTGTGTATAACTCTATGACATTTTATGACATAAATAAATTCATATAACTTACTCCACACTCAAGATCACAGTACCTTTTAAAAAGTTTGCTAGTACTGACACCAGGTTGGTAAACATAAATCAAAGGAGTTCCACCTGAAGCTGAAATGATCAATGTTATCACCAAATACTTAATGAATTCCTAGGGACATTTCTTGTTGATTTTGGAAATCCATTATTTTCATGAACATCTGCCTAGTGAGCCCAGGAATTTATGAAGTCCCTACTGCTCCGCTAACACTTCTGGCAAGGCGAGCAGGCAGCTCCCAGGCCATCTCTTATTGAATTACAGTGGCTGCCTAGAGGAGAATATTGAGGAGGATTTGGAGGCCACATCTGGGCTTAGCAACAGACAGCCACTATCTGACAGAGACAATCTGCCCCAGGAGTGTGGCAGCTGAACACATGCCCAGAATCTGCCACCTCAGAATCTCTGTGACTTTTGAGCCACAGTGTTTTGGACACTGGCAAAGAATGATAAAGAAGACAAAACCTCTGTTTCCAAGGACTTCATCATCTGAAAGAGGTGGTGGGCATGTAAACCAAAGACTCAGATGCTAATGCTGAAATGGAGATTTCTGGGTTAGTGTGTAGCAAGCACACCAATAACTTCTCTGTCTCAGTGAGTCACAGAGAAGCAGGCATTTGGACAAGGGTCAGATCTGGACTACTGAAGCTGTAGGATAGCGGGTCTACACAAGGGAAAATTCAGGGTCAGAGACAAACCACAATCTCCTAGCTATAAGGAGTCTCTGCGTGGTGCAAACAGCGATGGTGTTCTGCAGCTAACCGTTTGGCATTCTGAATCTAACCAAAGGTACCTTCAAAGAAATGCTTGATGATCTACTTCTGAAACATCAGTCACTGAAAATACTAGAGAGCATGGTTGTACTCTGACACACATAGGGCATCTACTTCTAGGCAACTGGCTTGATTTGATTTACAAGGTACTAATTGAGGTCATCTCTGAGGACAGGACTAGAACATAGAGGCAGGTATATAACTTAGAGTGAAGAATAAGAATCTGGAGAATGACTTGTCAGGTTTCAACTCCAGCAAGTTAATGAACTTCTCTAAGCCTCATCTGTCATAACAGTACCTACTACTACTTCATGGGTTAAGAGGGTTTGTTGTTGTTGTTAAGTGCCGTGGAGTTGGTTTCGACCCATAGCAATCCTGTACAGGGTTTCCAAGGCTATAAATCTTTATGGGAGCAGATCGCCTCATCTTTCTCCCGCAGAGCAGCTGGTAGTTTCGAACTGCTGACCTTGCGGTTCACAGCCCGATTCGTAACCACTACGCCACCAGAGCTCCTAAGAGGGTTTAGTGAGTTAATATTTATGTAAAGGGTGTTGAACAGTATCCAGCACATGGTAGGTAATATGTAGGTGTGTACGCTTATTGTCAATTCGTTATTTATGGTTGATGGGACCAACATCTTAAAAATGTATTGTTTTTAATAATGAAAACATCAACTAAGAGGAATGAAATAAATATTGAGGTTCCAATTGATAATATGAATCTGTAGCAGGAAAGAAATGAGCAAATCACATAGAGCATTTTGGCATCATTTTTGTTTCCCAAAGTTTCTGAGTTCCTGTCTCAACATTGTCCGAGCAAAAAGTTGCCATATTTTCAAATTCAAAGGTAAAGAATGCTAAGAAAATCAGGTATTGCAACAATTTGACCAGATATAAGTCCCTTTCATTTATATCTGCAACACACAAATTGTCTTCTGGGTAGAAGTCTGCTAGTGAAGGAGTAGCAAACAAGGTCAAAAAAGCAGTCTGGGAGCAATTGAGGAGACACCAAAATGCCTCATAAACAAGCTATGCAAACTCTTAAGAAAGCCAGGAGATACTTGCTCTTTTGCTGAATGGTTTACTTTTCCCATAGCAGACTTCAGGCATGAAGCAAATCTAGGATGCCAGAGCAGGTTCTATGCACTCTTCATGTGGAATTGCTTGTGATGGCTGAAAGTCAACCAAGACATTTCACAAGGTTTGTCGTACCCAGTATTTTGATCTCCTTTGGTCACACAGGCTCTTGGTGTGGTGCTGTAGGATAAGCACTGGATTGAGAACCACAAGGTCAATAGTTCAAACCACCAGCTGATCCTTGGAAACCCTACTTAGGGTCACTCTGAGTCGGACCAGCTCGACGGTACTTCACAACAATAAAAAGGCTCATGGTTAAGAATCTTTACATTCTTACTCCCAATCATCGCTTCCGTTAGTACAGTAACAAGAAAAAAATTCTTCCCTTTCTTCTGAAGCACCTCGATGCTACCCATATGTCACCTAATACATAGATGTACCAACCTATCCCAGCTCATTCTCCTGGGATAGCAAAGATCCAGCCCAAAGATCCTGTGAAAACTCACTTGATTTAAACTCTGTAATGGAGTCCTGGTGTGGCGCTGTGAGTTAATGCATTGGACTGCAAAGTCAGTTTGATCTGCAAGGTTGGCAGTTGAAGTTCACCAGCTGCTTCTTGGAAACCCTATACGGGGTGTCACTATGGGTTGGAACCAACTCAACAGCTTAACAACAACAATGGAGTCCTGGTGTGGTGTTGTAGGATAAGTTCAAAGCCATCAGCCACGTTTTGGAAATCCTATACAGGGTTGTGCTGAGTCATAACCAATTGAAGGACACTTAATATAAACAACAATCTATCAATAAAGGATGCTTTTATCTCTTTCTGAATGGATGAAAGTGGGGTAATTCTCACTAGATTAGGACTTAGGTTTTTCTCTCTACTTTTATTTTCATCTTTTTCTCTCTCTTCCTTCAAAAACTCTTTCTGCTTTCACCACTTTTTTTTTTTTTTTAACACAGATTTAAAAAAAAACATTTTGTTGTTAATGTTGAGACTATACAAAGCAAAGCATTCAGAGGTTTCTACTTGCGATTTCAGTGACAGCAATGGTATCCTTTGAGTCTTACACCCATTCTCAGCCTGCTTTCCTGAATTGTTCTTCCTCCAACAACATACATTCATTGTCCTCAGACATTATTTTACTAGTTAAGGTAAACTATTGTTTTGTTTAAGAAAATTTCAGGTCCATTTTGGGTTTCAGGGTTAAAGCTGGTCCCAGGGCAAAAAAAGTTTCAGTTCATCCAACCTTCATGTTTCCATCAAGTCTGGAGTCCAAGAAAATTTGAAATTCTGTTCTGTATTTTCCCTTTTTATTAGGATTTAACTGTAGATTTTTTAATATCAAAATTTTCAGTAATTCATAGCCAGGCACTATCTAATTCTCATCTTATGGCAAAGAAGGTAATGGTTTTGAATGCCTAATAAACACATTTTTTTCTCCATCTCAATGTTCCAGCACTTTTCCAAACTCAACATACATTCAAAACCACATTTGTACCTTGTTCCTCAACCTATCTTCCCTCCAATTTCTTTAGAATCATTAACTCAAGTTTACTCATTACTTAGTACTTAATGTACTACCTACCATGGACTTGCTATTGTTGTTGCTAAGTGCCATCGAGTTGGTTCCAACTCAAATCCTATACAGGGTTTCTGAGGAGCAGCTGGTGAGTTTGACTGGTGATCTTATAGTCCAGTGCTTATACTACAACACCACACCAGCATTTCTATCATGGGCTAAGCACTCTCAATGTATCTGTAATGTTTGTATTAATAAATCCAATGGTCAATTCTTGGCTCATCTTGGTCAATTCTTGTTGTTGTTGTGTGCCGTGGAGTCAGTTCTGACTCATAGCGACCCTGTACAGGGTTTCCGAGGCTGTAAATCTTTATGGGAGCAGAAAGCCTCATCTTTCTCCCACGGAGCAGCTGGTAGTTTCGAACTGCTACTAGACTTATAGGTAACATTTTATTCAATTCATCCTTCCTTCCTTCCTGATTTTCTTCATTTGCCTTGTAATATGAGCATTCTTGATTATCTCCAATCTCAGACATTTCACCAGTTTCCTTGTCTGTTTCCTTCTCTTTTTCCCAGCCTCCATGTTGAAGTGTACCAGGCTTGGTTCTTTATTCTCTTCTATCTACATTATTAGCCTTGGACATCTCATTTTGTATTATAGTTTTAAATACCACCCACATACTGACAACTCATATGTTTTCTGTGGCTCAGTCCTGTCTCCCAAACTCTATACTCATATATCCAACTGCTTATGTGACATTCCTGATTGCCAAACTCATTAAAATTCTGAACTCCTTACCTCCTCCCACTCAAACCTATTCTTCTTATTCTTGTTGTTAAGCGCCACTGGGTTCATTCTGACTCATAGTGACCCTGTATAGAATTTCTGAGGAGTCGCTGATGGGTTTGAACTGCCAACCTTGTGGATAGCAGTCCAGTGCTTACCCTATAGCACCACACCAAACTCCAAACTTGATAAACATTCCCAACTGATGGCAAATCTATCCTTCCAGTTGCTCAAGGGAAAATACTCTGGGGTCATTCTTGAATCCTCTTCCTCAAAGCCCTCATTCATTCTTTCAGGAAATCCTGTTAACTCTATTCTTAAAATAGACCCAGACTCTGACCAATTCTCATCTTTCTTTTGTTGTCATCCTGGTCTAAGCTTGCAAGCTCTCTTGCCTAGATCCCTGCAACAGGCTCTTAATTGGCCTTCCTGTTTCGATTCCTTGCCCTGGCACAATCTATTCTTAACACAGCAGCCAGAAAAATTCCTCCAAAATGTAAGTCAGATCACATCACTCCTCTTCTATAATGACTTCCTGGTTTACTGCGAATAAAGGCCAAAGGCCTTGCCCTGCTCGGTAATGCCTAGTAGGATATGTTTCTGGTTGTTACTTCTCCAGTCTCTCCCTCCAGTTCCCTGTTGTTACTTCTCCACTGTCTCTCCCTCACTCTCTCCTTTCAGCTCATGGCTACCATGTTTTGCCCAGACAAGCCAGGCCCCTTTCAAGGTTGGGATCTCTGTTCTAGCTTTTTCTCTATCCAGAATGCTCTACCCATACACACCCATTTGGCTCCCTTACCTCCTTTAAATTTTTGCTGTCATCTTCTCAATGAGGTGGGAACTGACCACCCTGTTTAATACTACAACCTCCTCCCCTTACCTCTTAAACCAGATCTTTACTTGATATTCTATTCCTTTTCTATTTCCATACCAATTTTCAACTTCTAACATTATGTAATTTACTTACATATTGTAACTTACATATCTATTAGACAGGAAGTTCTACAAAGGCAACTTTGTCTTGTCTACAAACATGGCCTTGAGCAAACCAGGCATATAGTAGGTGTTGAATAAACATTTTCTAAGTGAATGAATGAACAAATAAATTAATGAATAATGTATATTCACATGAATATCTGGTAGCGTAGTGGTTACGAATTGGGCTGTTAATCTCACGGTCAGCAGTTCGCAACTACCAAGCTGTCAGGTGGGAGAAAGATGAGGCTTTCTGCTTTTGTAAGGATTTACAGCCTCGGAAACCCTGTACAGGGTGGCTATGAGTCAGAACCGACTCCACGGCACATAACAACAACAACGAATCCTAATCATGACAATTTTTCTAAGCAACATTTCTTGTAACCATTCCTTCTGCTCTGTATAGACAAACTTACAACCTCACCAACTAAGTATTTAAAGGAATTTCCTCACTGACTCTGTACTCACAACTGGCTAATACCTTGTTTGCCCACAGTAGCCCAATCTGCCTGGTAGTGCTGTGTTCAGGTATGTAATGTTTGGCCTTTTTGTTGGTGACATGTTAGCTGCCATTGAGCTAGCCCTTAACTCATGATGACCCCACACACAATGGAACCAAGCATGTTTTAGTCCTGGGCCATTGTCTTTGAAAAAACAAACAAAACTCATTGCTACTGAGTGAATTCTGACCCTACAGGGCAGAGGAGAACAAGGTTGTCATCTCTGCGGAAGTTATATCTTTCTCCCAAAAAGCAGCTGGTGGGTTCAAACCTTTCAGTTAGCGGCCGAGTACTTAACCATGGTGCCACCAGGGTTCCTTCTGGGCTTCTTTAGGGGCCCTCAGATCCCTTCCTTCAGGCTGCTTTTTACTACCTCCCCTCTCACTACACTTACCTTCCTACACCCTTACTTTATCCTTATCACAGCACCCTTTTCCTCACAATGCATGTTCCCTCTTCTCTTTCTAAACATTCTCCTCCCCCTTAAATCCCAGTTCACTTCCCATTTTCTTTGAAAAGTCTTTCCTGACCCTCCAGCTCACAAGGAACTCCCATACATTCATACCACTTAAGAACACCAGCTGATACTTAACCCTACATTGCCTGGTGCTGTGACTGTATTCATTTTATCGCACTTTTTATTTCATTTATGGATTGTTCTGCAACATTTCTGTGAAGTCTGACTAAAAGAAAGATTTGCTTTTTCATGGTGAGACTGATTACAAGTTCTTCTCTCTCCCTGGAAGAGCTGAAAGATTGTCTTAAGCTTCCTTATAAGTTCTATGAACTCTCACACAGTGCTAGGTATGAAGTGTTGTGGGGCCAATGAAGGATTCGAAAAATCCACATAGGGAGTACGCCACAAATTCTAAGGCACTTAGCTGAAGTACAACACCAAAGGAATAAAATACTAGTAGAGTAAACAAAAATGAAAAACAGAAACTGTAGAAGGGATAGCTTTCCACTTACTTTTTAACTGTCATTAATTTGGCTAATAATGTCTAAATGTATAACATTCATTGATCTCATTACTTAGAACCATATTGTTTTATACATTGCCTTGATATTTTCTTTCACTTGGTAGAACACATAGCTCTTCATTGCAATAGAATAGGCCTGAAGCTTTGAGTCCAGGCTATATTCTATTGTAATGAAAGGGTCCAAAGTCATATTCAAGTCCCCCTAGACTGTCCTACAGGCCAGCCACTTAGCTCAGGGAAAGGTGCCTATATCATCGCCTTGTGTCAGTGCTGACTGTCTGAACTGAAAACAGAGACACAAGATACATTAGCACTGTGTTCCTCACTGTTCTCCTGTTTTACTCATTTATTCTTTTAATAGACACTTACTGAGTACTTACTGCTGCCAATCCTGGCCTGGGCTGAATGAGCATTTGTATACATCACATCCTTTGCTCTCACCACAGCCCTTGAAGGTAGATTTCATGAATGTTCCCATTTTATAAATGGGAACCCTTGCTCAGAGAGATTAAATAACTTGGTCACAATATAGTTAGCAAATTGCAGGCCTGGGATTTAGACCCAGCACAGTACTGACACCAATGTTCTTCTTCTTTTCACTTTGTCAGGTTGCCTCCTGGGTTCTCAGTATTTATCCAATAGAGGCACGAATGAATCAATGACCCAAACATTTGTACTTTTTACAAACACAATTTAACTGCAATAGACCAGGCAGAGGAGTAAAGCAACGTCATTAACCTTTTGTTAAAGAGACATTATTGAAATTGACTTGGTCGTGTTTGAATGAACCTTTCTAGCGGGGTGCAGGGAGCTCTTTTATCTTCTTGCTGGTGCTCTGAAATAGGGCTCACATCCCTTTCTTTTTCCAGAGACCTGGAATCTAGTCATCTTATTAGACCCCCAAGTTCTTTTCAGTCCAAGTGTTATGCAAAGATCTGGGAGATCATGACAATCATCTTTTTACTCCCTTCAAAGGGGCTGGGCCCTGGTGTGGCATTATAGGATAAGCACTGGACTGATAATCACAAGGTTGGTAATTCAAACCCACCAGCCACTCTTGGAAACCCTATACAAGGTCGTTATGATAAGGAATCCACTCGACAGCACTTAACATCAAACTACAACAAGGGACTGGGTGGCCACAGTGAAAAATACAAGTACCATTTAACCACAATCTGTCAACTTCCTTAAATGTCATAATCTTGTCAAGTACTGACCCAAAATGTGTAAATCTGTGGAGATGGAAATGCGATGACTCTAGACAATTTCAAAACCAACAGCATAAAACTCAGTCCCTTAAAATATAAAAGATCAAATTTTGAAAGGATAGGCAGCTCAGGAGTTTATATCTCTCTCAGCTATCAAAGAATTTAGTAATAATTATTAGACTGTGCCGCTGACCCAGGAAACTCGGGCCGACATGCTTTGTCTTTCCAGTCTGCATGTGTCTGCTCTAATAGACCCAGCCATCATTCACCATCACACAGCAGCTAGTGCAAAATTCCCCAGTTAGATGGCTAGTCTGCAGAAGGAACCGACCGCCACAAGAGCCCTCTTACACAATCAATCAGTGATGCCATCATCACCTCATTCCCAATATGTGAAATCACTGGTATCCAAATATAAAGTAGAGAAAACAATCAAAACCCTCATGCAATAGCTTAAGCATTTCCTTGGTTAGGGAATACTGCTTCAATTGACGCCATCATGGTTAGCGCTGCTCCGTACTTGACATAGCCATTTGAAAAGGCCCACTGGCTACGTGGCGGTAGTAGCCAAAAAACCATCAGTGCCAATTCTTAACACTTTCATATCATTTAATTGAGGGCTCCTGAACACTGACAGCCAGGGTCTTACCACAAGAAGGCTCTCCCCTCACCCCCCAAAAGTGATTCCAGCACTCTACTATGCTCAAGGACACACGAGAACTAGCATCCAAGTTCAGGGTCACATGGTTGCGTTCCCACATTGCAGCTGTACGTAAGCATGGATGGTAAGTTTATGGCTTTGCTCAGCCTATCTGGAGCGCACAGGGAGGATTCGGGTCTAGTCTAAACTGTGGGCAGACTCCTTTGCTTTAGTTGTCCAAAGAGCAGAGAGCTGTTCTCTCCTGCTTCTCCCGCAGCATAACAGTTCCTGCCCTGCCTCTCCTAAGGGGTTAGACTGCATGAGTAGTGTCCACAGCATTCACACCAGGCCACAGCACAGAGCAGCATTCTCCGTTAGCAAACCCACTACCCCTGTGAGAAGTGCTCCCGACAACTGGGGCTTCAAACCGGAAAATGCAAGGGAGGGTACATTCCAGGGTGACATTAAAAACAAGGAAAAAAAGCACAAAGCCCATGTGGCTGGCTGGTTAACCATGGGTTAGAATTAGGTTTAGAGTGTCATGTGGTAACCGAGCATCTTTTCAGATCCCAAAACCCCTGCATGAAAGACATAGGGGTGAAAGGCCTTCCTATTTTTAGAAACAGGAAGTTTCCTTCTTTCACCATTGAGTCTCTCTCTCTCTCTTTTTTTTTTTTTCCAGTCTGTATGTAACCCGAATTTGAACCATCAATCATTTTTTACCTGCTCAGCATTTTCATCTTTCCAGAGTCAAAAGCGCCACACAAAAATAGGGTCCAAAGAACCTTTCCCCTATCGCCAATTCCAATTAGCCCTTCTCTCCCAGGGTTACAAAGTGCGCAGAGCAGACATGTGCAGTGGGACATGCCAAACACAGCAAGTCACCAAAAGCAAGACAGCGTGAAAGGGCTTTCAGGGGACTTACTTGTACTTGTGCTGGTTCCAATTGTATTGATTGTGGTGGGGACAGATGAGGAGGAGTAGAGGGGCACATGGCCATTCTCACACCCCAGGCTTTTGTCCTGCCAGTTGGAGGCGTTGATACAAATCCCAGAATCCCGAGAGTTCTGCCACCCATTGAGTTTGTCGTCAGAGTTCTGTCTTTGGTGATAGTAGTGTGTCTGCCCATAATCCACAGAGTCCGAGCGGCCTCGGTTCGGACCACTGAAGCTGGTAGAAGTGCGATCCTCCAAGTGGTTCAGCCACATGGCTAAAGCACTGCGGTCTTCCAATGAAGTGGCTGGATGTATCAATGCATAGGACAGCAACTGCCTGCTCTCCTCGATGTGCTGGTTGTGTTCAATAGAGTGAGCCAGGATTTTGGGGAGCAGTTTCATATACTCTACTTTTGCGTCAAGGTTTCCTGGCTTCAACAAAGGCAGGTGAGTTAACAGGAGGGAAATCACTTTATCCTTGGATTCCTGTTGCCATTGGTTAATGATTCCTGAAAAGGAAAATACACAGGGTAAACAAGCAAACAGACCCACTCAGACATGAAACACCACCCTGGAAAGGGAATTCCTGTAGACTGGAGTCCCAATTTATATACCTGGCTATCTTTTCTCAAAATAGTCAAGGCACGAGGGTTCCATAACTGACCTCAAGTTGTCAGACGGCAGTGACTTCAATGAAACACAGAACAAATGTTCTGCGATGTTTGGGTGTTTGATCTAATGCTCATTCATGTCTCCAAAGACACAATGACCACTTCAGTATAACCAAAGAAAATGCAAAACCGTATTTCTTTTTTAGAAAAGTCTAGCTACTCCCTCAGATAGACAGGAGAGATTGAGGAATAACAGCCCAGTCCTTGGGGTAAGGCTGCTATGCTTCCTTCCCCCAGACAGGTTTAAAACCCTGGCAAAGGCATGTGTGTGACATTTCTTAAGCTTCACAGGTGGAGAAATCCACCAGGAAAAAAACAAATCAAAACAAAAGTACTTCTTTCATGTCATAATAGTAAATCTGCACCTTTCACCTAACTCAGAGGAAGGACACAGGCTCAGAGCTAGAACAAGCGATGGATCAAAGACTCGGCTCCAGGGACACCCTGAGCAGATACACCAAGGAGACTGTTTTTAGGTGAAGATCTGGTTTTAACACTCACAAGGATCCCTTCCTGTTCCTTCCCACACAAAGCACGAGCTTGTTGCCTTACATAAGTAAACATGGATCAACAATGCACTGTGATTGACTGGTCTTTGGGCAGTCACTGGTTCTGAAGGCTGTCAGTTAGCCACAGGAGTTGACGCCACAGGAAAGCAAGCTTCCTTCCAGAAAAGCCACTCCTGAAACTGGGAGACCCCAACTCGGTCCGTCCCACTCATGACCCTACTAGGGCTAGCACTACACAGTCTTGCTGCTGGCTTTTATACAATGTCTGAAGAGTTGCAAGAGGGCTTCTGGAATTTAGCTCAGCTTCACAATTCTAGCTAGGCACAAACCTATTAGAACAAGTCCAATAGTCATTACTGACCATAAGCTACAAATGCATCAGCCATGAACTGCAAGGGATCTCAAGACCATAAGGGCACATTTCAAGAAAACCATCAGACAAGGAAGGAATGGAATACAATGAAAGAATGTTGTTGTTGTTGTTGATAAGTGCTGTCGAGATGATTCCGACCCATAGCAACCCTGTTTCCAAGGAGTGACTGGTGAGCTTGAACCACCGACCTTGCAGTTCCAATGACTTTGCAGTCTGACGCATTAGCCCACAGTGCCACACCAGAACTCTGGTCAGGCAAATCTGGGGACAAGTCCCAGATGTGCCACTTCCTTAGTGATAGAACTTTGGTAACTTATCTAACCTCTCTGAGCCCCACTCAACTGTCTCATTAGTCAGATTAAATGAGGTAAGGACTCAAAAAGGACCGTCAAGGATTTGGTACTGGAAATAATTCTTTCTACTTGTCTTTGGATCAGTCAGACGCTTATTAAAGTGCTATGGATAATTTCAGACACCAAGTTTTAAAAATAATATAGAGAACCAAATGGTTAATAATTACTCTAAAGCAAAGATGAAAGGGTAAGGGGACATGGAAACCAAATTACTGAAAATAAAGCATCCAGAATAGAATGAATGAAAATATTGACATATTCTGAAAAATAACCAATGTTAATGAACAATTTGTAATGTTGTCATTAAGTGCCACAGAGTCAGTTCTGACTCATAAGATTTCTAAGGAACAGCTGGTAGGTTCGAACTACTAACCTTAAGGTTAGCAGCCCAATACTTATCCTACAATGCAGTACCAATTTGTGCAGTAAATGTTAAAATGGTTTCCAAATCTGCTGTACAACTTCCCAAAACACTATAAAACTTCACATCAACAATAATACAGAGATGATCCAGCGAAAGTTTCTAAAAATGATCAAAGGGTGATAAAGTCAAAATGTGAAAGAAAATAGGGTTATTGCTCTTACACACAAAATCCGATGAGAAGAGGCCTAATTCTCTTTAAGTGGGATTTCATAAGATGCTGAGCCATCAACTATTTGAAGACTACATCCTCAAATAAAACAGGAGAGATATGACTGAATGAGAAGAAGAAATGAATTGTCAGAATGACAAATACTCTGAGCAATCAGTCACCAAGGAAGGCTCCAGAATCTGTCCTGGAGGCTTGAAAAATAGAACAGGATGGTTTAGAACATCACTGTCCAAGGTATATATAATGTGAGCTACATATATGATAATAAGTTTTCTAGTAGTCATATTAACATACAAAGAAACAGATGGAATTTTTAATACAGTTTAGTTAACCCATGTAGCCAAAGTATTATCATTTCAACATGTAATACATGTAAAATTATTAGTGAGACACCCCACATTCTTTATATATATGTATGGAGCTCTGGTAGCATAGTGGTTACGAATTGGGCTGCTAACCTCTAGTTCAGCAGTTTGAAACTACCAGCTGTTCTGTGGGAGAAAGATGAGGCTTTCTGCTCCCGTAAAGATTCATAGGAAACCCTGTACAGGGTCACTAT
>NW_006408585.1:15016710-15027117 GCF_000296735.1 Chrysochloris asiatica
TCCAAGGCTGTAAATCTTTACAGGAGCAGAAAGCCTCTTCTTTATCACACAGAACGGCTGGCAGTTTCAAACTGTTGACCTTGAAGTTCACAGCCCTACTCGTAACCACTATGTTACCAGAGCTGTTGTTGTTGTTAAGTACCGTGGCATCGGTTTCGACTCATAGCAGGGTTTCCAAGGCTGCAAAATCTTTACGGAAGCAGTAAGCCTCATCTTTCTCCCGTGGAACAGCTGGTAGTTTCGAACTGTCAACCTTGAGGTTAGCAGCCCAATTTATAACCACTACACTACCAGAGCTCCAGGGCCTAGAAACGTTCAAATTGCCACCTGACACAGTATTGTGCCTTCCACTCAGTATTGTCTCCTTTTTAAGTAGCTCTGGGAGATGAAGAAAGTAATTCTGACTCTCTCATCAATACAGCTTCGGCAAACAAAGGCCTACTTTAGATTATCAATCAGCTTGGGATGAAGACAAAATCAATTTATTGTGTCCAAGGACCTGAAGCAGCACTGGAAAGAGAGAAACCTGTGTCATAGCCAGCACTGACGCAATACGCAGGGCACTTCCACCACTGAAAATGTACATTCAAAACTAAAGTTTGGAAATAATCTTTAACAAAATTGACAAGGCTGAGAAACTCACTAGCTTTCTGCTAGGTCATTCCCCTGCCTGGAGATTCTATACTTGTGGAGAAAAGATTACCGCTGCAAAAAGTCAGGAACAAACCCACATCATAAATAGGACTCCAGAATGCCAACCTACCTCCCTAAAACCACTCTGTCAGGAATTAACCTGAGAAAGCACAGCAAAGAGGAAAAGCAAGTCAGACGTCACTGGCCCTGGGTCCTCCCAAGGCTGGAATGGTTCTTTCTCTGTTCTTGGGTCAGAGCTTAGATGGTTGTGGTTAGGAAGACACTATGACTTCTGTTTCCTCTCACTGGGAACATGGAAATAAGATTGCCTTCCATGGGCTAAATACACTTACTGGATCAAACTACTTCTGCTCTTGCTATAGCTGCCACTGCTGACAGCTAATGGTTATTAAATGCTTTCTATGTGCCAGGCACTCGTCTATGCTCACTGCTTTAAATTACTCAGTCAATCCTTACAAGAGGCTTTTGAGTAGATCTTATTACAAACCTTACCTTACAGATGAGAAAATAAAGGTACAGAGAGACCAAATAACTTGTCCAAGGTCTTCTGGCTGGTAAGGTGGCAGAAAGGGGATATGCTAATTAGTTAATAGATGCTGTTGTTGTAAAGCGTCCTCAAGTCGGTTCCAACTCATAGCAACCCCATCTATGTACAACAGAACAAAACACTGCCAGGTCCTGCTAGCCTCATAGTGTTTGAGCTCATTGCTGCTGCCATTGTATCAAACGATCTTGTTGGTAGTCTTCCTCTTTTTCACTGAATCTCCGCTTTATTAAGCATGATGTCCTTTCTCCAGGAACTGTTCCCTCCTTACAACATGTTCAAATTGCAAGAGAAGAAGTCTCGCCATCCTCATTTCTAAGAAGCAATCCAGGTGAACTTCTTCCAAGACAGATCTGCCCATTTCAATATTCTTTGCCAACACCACAAATCTCATATGCATCAATTCTACTACAATCTTCCTTATTCAGTGTCCAACTTTGTTGCATGCATAGACAATATCATGATTTGGGTCTGACACAGATCAGTCTTCAAAGTGATTTCTTGGCTCTTTAACACTTTAAAGTTTTTTGTTTTTTTTTTTGCAGATTTGTCTACTACAATGTGTCATTTCATTTCTTGACTGCTGCTTCCATGTGGATCCAAGCAAAATGAAGTCTTTGAAAACTTCAATCTTCTGTTTTTCTGTGTATTTATTAATGCAATTGTGTATTTTCTGTGTATTTATTAATCCTATCACTTACAGTGAGGCGCAATCCATACTGAAGGCTGTAGTCTTTGATTTTCAGCAGTAAATATTTTAAGCCCTTTTCACGTCCAACAAAGTTGTGTCATCTGCCATATCACAGGTTGATTGTCAGTCTTCCTCCAATCCTGATGCCATGTTCTTCTTCATATAATGCACCTTCTCATAGTTTTTGATCCGCATACAGTTTGAATAAGAATGGTGAAAGGATGTAACCCCAGCACACACCTTTCCTGATTTTAAACAATTCAGTATCCCTTTGTTCTGTTTGAACAGCTGCCTCTTGGTCAATGTAGACGTTTCTCATGAGCACAATTATGTGTTCTGGAATACCCATTTTTCACAAAGTTCTTCATAGTTAATTATGATCCACACAATCAAATGCCTTTCCATAGTCAATAAAGCACAAGTAAACTTCTTTCTGGTATTCTCTGTTTTCAGCCAAGATGCATCTGACATCAGTAATAATATTCCACATTCCATGTCCTCTTCTGAATCTCTCTAGAATATCGGGTAGACCTTGTCATCATACTACTGCAATCATTTTTGTAGTATCTTCAGCAAAACTTTAATTGTATGTGATACTAATGATACTGTTAGGTGATTTCCACCATCTGTTGGGTCACCTTTCTTTGGAATGGGCATGAATATGGGTATCTTCCAGTTTGTTGGCAAGGCAGTTGTCTCCCACAGCTTGGGCATAGATGAGTGATTGCCTCCAGTGTTGCATCACTTTGTTGAAACATTTCAATTTGTATTCTTTCAGTTTCTGGAGTCTTGTTTTTTTGCTAATACCTTCAGTGCAGCTTGGACTTCTTCTTTCAGTGCCATAGGTTCTTGATCATTTGTTATCTCTTGAAATAACTGGATAGCAACAATTCTTTTAGGCACAGCGACTGTGCATTACTCCTTCCATCTTCTTTTCATGCTTCATGCCATCATGAGATATTTTCCAATATTGCCACATGAGGCTTGAATTTTTATTCTGCTCTTTCAGCTTGACAAATGCTGAGGATGTTTTCTCCTTTGAGTTTTCTAACTCCAGATCTCTGCACATTTCATTGTAATACTTTACTTTTGTCTTCTCAAGCTGCCCTTTGAATTTTTTGTTCAGCTCTTTTACTTCATCATTTATTCCAGTTACTTTGGCTTCTCGATATTTAAGAGCAAGTTTCAAAGTCTCTTCTGACATCCATTTTCATCTTTTCTTTCTTTCCTGTCTTTTTTTTAATGACCTTTTGTTTTCTTCTACAAGACTTTTGGTCTTTGGTCATTAGTGATTAATGCATCAAATCTCTTCTTGAGATGATCTCAAAGTTAAGTGGGATATACTACAGGTCATAGTTGGATCTTGTGGACTTGTTTGAAGGCTTTCAGCCTGAAGTTGCATACGAGCAATTGGTGGTCTGATCCACAGTCTGTTCCTGGCCTTGTTTTGACTTATGATATTGAGCTTCTCTGTCATCTTTTCCCTCAAATATGATTCCTGCATATTCTGTCTGGTGATATTTACAATGAATAAATCATTCATCTTGCAAAATTTTTTCATTCAATCTCCAGCATAAGTTCTATCACCAAGATCATATTTTCCAACTATTGACCCTTACTCTGTTTCCAACTTTCAAATTTCAATCATTGCATCTTGATGATACACTTGATCCATTTCAGACTGAAAATTGGTAGAATTCTTCAAGTTTATCATCATTGACTTTAGTTGTTGGTACATAAATTTGAATCACAGTGGTATTAACTGGTCTTCCTTGTAGATGTTAAGTGCTGTGGAGTTGGTTCTGACTCATACGGACCCTGCATAGGGTTTCCAAGGATTGGCTAGTGGATTTGAACCACCAAACTTGTGGTGAACAGTCCAGTGCTTATCCTACAGTGGCACACCAGGACTCTGGTCTTCCTTGTAGGAGCATGGATATTATCCTATCACAGACAGCACTGTACTTCAAGACAGATCTTGAAATGCTTTTTTTGATGATGAATGTGATGCCATTCCTCTTCAGTTTGCTATTCCCAGCATAGTAATCTATATAATTGTATGCTTCAAACTGGATATCAATCTTTATGCATTCTATCACTTTGGATAACTTACAATTTTCCTAGATTCATACTTTGCACATTCCATGTTCTTATCATTAATGGGTGTTTGGAGTTATTTCTTCTCATTTTGAGTTGTGCCCCATCAGAAAATGAAGGTCTCAAAAGCTTTGCTCCATCCACGTCATTAAGGTCAATTCTACTTTGAGGAGGCAACCCTTCCCCAGCCACGTTTTTGCACACCTTCCAACTTGAAGCGTTCATCTTCCGGCACTAGAGCAGACAATATTTTGCTACTAAATCATAAGGATTCCAGTGGCTGATGCTTCTGAACTGGTCCTCCTCTCCTTCCTAATCTTAATCTGTCTTAGTCTGGGAGGTCTGCTAAAACCTCTCCAACACGGGTGACCTGCTGGTGTTTAAAAAATACTGGCAGCAAAGTTTCTAGCATGACAGCACTACACAATATGACAAACTAACAGACAAATGATGGAGTTTCAAGATGCATAATGGTAAAAATACATGGAAGAGCTTGTTCATAAAGTAAATATATGACTGTAGCATATGGATCAGCAGATGGATTGGTCAGCCATGCAAGCAAAGAAAAACGGATTTAAAGAGGCAACAGGATCACTATGAGTCAGAATCGACTTGATGGCACTTAACAACAACAGAGACAATGAAGGCAGTGTTTACGATGGTTTTTTTTGTTTGTTTGTTTGTTTGTTTTTGGTTTTGTTTTTACTATGTCCAAAACTTCTTTGAAATGCTTCTCTTCACAAGATGGGACCTGATTCCCTTTCCTGAACATAGACTGGACCGAGTGAATCGTTTCTAGCAAACAGAATGCTGTGGAAGTGACAATCCGTAACTTCAGGGAGGAGGTTATAGAAGGCATTGCAGCTTCCACCTTGCTCTTTCTCAGATTATCGGCTCTGCGGGCAGCCAGCTGCCATGTTGTTAGGACACTAAGCAGTCCTACGGTGAGGTCCTTTTAGTGAGGAACTGAGGCCTCTTGCCAACAATCCCCAGCAATTTGCTACTCATGCGAGTAAACCATCTTGGAAGCAGATCTCTTAGCAGATGCCTACAGACCCAAATGGCATCTTGAGGGACCCTGAGCTGGAACCACTGATATTCCTGATCCACACCAAGTGTATATGATGTTGTCATTGGAACTAAATGCCATCAAGACAGTTTCAACTCAAAGTGGCCGTGTAAATCTTTGCAACAGCAGAAAGCCTCATCTTTCTCGTAGGGAGCAGCTGGTGAGCTGGAGCTGCTGACCTTGTAGTTCTTACTCTAACACTTATCCTACAGAGTAACTGCACTCCCTAACTGTATGTGATAACATATGTTTATTACTGTTTTGAGCTGCTACCGTTTAGGATCTGGTGGCATAGTGGTTATGAATTGGGCTGCTAACCTCAAGGTCAGCAGTTCAAAGCTACCACCTGTTCCATGGGAGAAAGATAAGGCTTTCTGCTCCCATAAAGGTGTACAGCCTCGGAAACCCTGTACAGGGTTGCTATGAATCAGAACCTACTCCATGGCACATAACCACCACCACCACCAACAACAACCCTTTAGACTATTTGTTACACAGCAAAAATAACTAATGTTGTTATTATTGTTAGTAAGTGTTGTTGAGTTGGTTCTGACTCAGCAACCCAGTATGGTTCTGACTCAGGACCATCTAGTGGGTTTGACCTGCTGACCTTGTGGCTTACAGTCCAGTGCTGATCCAACAGCATCCCACCAGGAGTCCATAACTAATTGTTGTCGTTAAATGCCATCGAGTCGGTTCCGACCCATAGCGACCCCTGTATAGGGTTTCCAAGGAGCAGCTGGTGAGCTTGAACCACCAACCTTGCAGTTCAAATGACTTTGCAGTCTGACACATTAGCCCACAGCACCACACCAGGACGCCACCCATAACTAATATAACTTTCTCAATGCCTCTCTGGCAAAAAGGAAGTTTGAGCTGTTTGGCTTTGAGAAGTTCAGTCCTTCTGCCAAAGCCATTCCCATTATGGGGTGAAGGCATGAAACTATCTTGCTGTCATTAAACATTCACCTCATTCAACTTCCCTGCTCTTGACTGCCCACTCACCAAACAACATGCTAACTGGGACTTGGCTCCTCAGGTGTCTTCAGGGTGAGGCTGCACTATTCATACTGATGGAGGTTATTTCTAGATTCTGTGACATCAGTTTTCCAGCCCAGCTTAATAAATGGTTTCTGATTAGGATTTGGCTGCCTGTGGAGGTCTGCCTATAGGGAGAATGCAGGCTGATTATAAGGACTTTAAGCATGGCTGGTCCATTGAAAGGCATTTGGGTGGCATAGTAGGATAAGCACTGGACTTCTAACTGCAAGGTCAACAGTTCAAACCCACTAGTTGCTTTGTAGGAGAAAGTTGAGGCTTTCAGCTCCCATAAAGATTTAGAGTCTCAGAAACCCTAGATTGCTAGGAGCTGGAACTGACTCAAAGGCAGTGGGTTTGGATTTTGGTTCACCTGATATGGTTTCTTGTAGTAAATTAATAAGCCAGCATTGTGGGGTCTACTCACCTGCTTCTTAGTTAACACAAGTCAACCTCTTGGGACAATCAGCCCTGAAAAAGTGTTTCCACTTTCAAACAGAAGCCAGATCCTAAGTGTGGAGACTTGGGAAACCCTGGCTAGATTCTGCTCAACTGACTACTGGCCTTCTTTGTAGAGGACATACTATCTTCCAGAGAGCAAGGAAGTTTTAAGGTAGAGGTTAGGGGATATGCCTTCAAATAAATTTTGACTCATAGAGACCTTATATAGGGTTTCCAAGAAGCAACTGTGGGTTTGAACCAGTGACCTTGAGGTTAAGCAGTCCAGTGCTTATGCTGAAGTGCCATATATATTCAACAGATTCTCCTCATTGGGGAAGACACAAGGATTCTCATAATTTAAAAATTAATGGATGCCTTTTATGACAGTTTCTATCATCACTTATCCTGATATAACTCAATTAAGGAGATAGTCTGAGAAACAAAAGTCCAAGAAGAGCAACGCTGGATGATGCCAACTAATCTCTATTTCTTTCTCAAATTCTCAGCATAAAAAGAGTTGGTTGGATGTCTTATGTGAGTAAAACCTAATGATTCATAATTTATAAGCTAGTGGCATAAAAGTAGCAAACATTTTTTTAAAGAGCTGTAATTTAAAGCCATGAGGACTAGGAAAGTGTCTCAGTGATTCTTAGAGTGACAAAGAGTGTGTTTAAATACCAAGTCTGGTATTATTACTACACAATGGCATGTCAGTGTTTAAGGGCGTCAGTTGTTATTAGTAAATTACCCTTAAATTGCTATTTTATTATACCCTTGTTTTCAGTTTAATAACATTTACTATAAAAGGGCTTCTCACAAGTGCATTTAGGCAATTTGCTCAAGCGAGAAATGGCTGGGAATTAAGTGTGCACACAGAAGAGGTACGGGTTAAATAAATGTGCTAAAAAAAGGCAGGAATACCACTGGGTCCTAAATGGTCAAATGCAGCTTATTAGGATTTATACGAAAAAACTCAATCCTAGACAAAGCATGTATAAAAGCCTTCTAAATTTAGTGCATCTCTGCACAACTCAATGACAGTCAGCCAGTGGTACAGCATCACATACCACGAATTTGATAACAGGAAATCAATTTGGTGGGGATACCGGCTAACATGTTGTTGTGTGCCATTGAATTCAATCCAACTCACAGTAACCCAACAGCACAATGTAGAACTGTCCCATTGGGTTTCCAAGGCTGTAATCTTTATGAGAGCAGATTTCTCCCACAGAGCAACCTTTGGTCAGTAGCTGAGTGCTTAACCACTGCATCACCATGGGTCTTTTCAGATAACATAGGATACCTGAAATGCCAACATGAAAAACAATGGGATTCTTGTTTTGACACCTAACTTGCCTATTATCTCCATAAGTACCCTCTTCAGTTAGAGGTGACTAGAGAAGAATCCCATGACTTGGTAGGGGCCTGCAAGTGATATGTCGTAGACTAGTCCATAGAATCAGTTATGATGAGAGACCCACACAATCAGTAATAACTAAGCCCCTATAACTGCCATGTGGTGCTTTGAGTGGGTTGCAAAGGATTGAAAATACAAACCCCCCCTTATGTGTAAGCAGGGTGATTGTCGGCTTTCAGTTTGGCCTCCATTGATTCTCGCCTCATTCCATAGTAAACCAAAGCGAATCTATGCGTGACCAATAAAGTGTGATGGAGATGTTCTAAGATTAGATCAGAAAAGAGCCCACAGTTTCCACTTTGCTCTCCTGGATCACTAACTCTGGGGGAGTCTAGTCACACCACATCATCATGTTGAGGATACTCAAGCAGCCCTGTGACCGACCCATGTGGGGAGAAACAGACTTCTTGCCAATCACCAGCACCAATGTGCCAGCCATTTGAGTGAGCTTTTTTTTTTTTTTTACATTTTTATTGTGAATTATGTGGGTTTACATGGGAGAACATCAGTTTTACATTCATTCTATCATATTTCATTTCATTGCAATGATTACAATCCCCTCCATGCATCATCAAACAACCAAAGGCCTGTCCCCGGCCCTTAGCACACAGCCACTCTCACTCCTTGAGTCCACTCTGTCTCTCCATGTCATCGTGTCTGCCCCCATTTCTGGCATCACTGCTTCTCTGGGTAGGAGGTCCTACACTCTGCTCTTCTCACTTGATGGTCCCAGGGACCTCCACTCCTGGACTGCCAAATCAGTCACTCCCCACCTTTTGTTACAAACCAGCTACCTTTACATTTCCGACCCTCACAGTCATTTCTGATAGCAATTATTGAGTGAGCCATTTTGGAAGTGGATTCTCCAGTTCCAGTTAACATACTGACTGAAACCTTGTGAGAGCCCCTGAACTGCAACTATCCAGCTAAGACTATCCCAAATTCCTGTCCCTGTGGTCACTTTCCTCCCAGGTACTGGCGTGGCTGGGTGCTCCTTTGCTTCTGAGCTCTCACCTCTGGGCTAAATTAGCAGTGGGATTCCCCCTCAGGATTCTGACTACTCTTGGTTATGACCAAATCTTATAGGTCTGAAAGGCAGCCCATTTCCATGGGGCATATAAGCAGGTCAGCTCTCCCAAACACTTGCCTCATCCTGACCTCTGGGCTCTAAGTCTGACATGATTCCCACATTCTCATCTCCAGCCCAGCTCACTCCCTTGAGTGCCAGACTCACATATCCAATTGCACCCATGACATTTCCTCTCAGCGGCCCCCCGGCCCCCCACAGGTGCCTCAAATTCACTATGTCTATGCTAAAATTTCTGCTCTCTGACTAGATCTGTTCCTTTGGTCTTCTTCCCTATCCCAGCAAATGGTCTGTCTTTTCAGGGTCATCTTTTATTCCTTTGTGTCACATCCCATGTGAGGCAATCAGCAAATGATGTGTCTTCAACGCATATCCAGAATCTGACTTTTTTTCCTCATGCTTCTATATCCCACCCCGACCCCCCCAGTAGTCTATTATCAATGTAACAAACAGAATCATACCAGTAAACATTGGAAGGCAGCTCATGTCACCATTCACCTCAACTATTTCAAAGCTTTCTATTTCACTCTGGGTAAAAGCCAAAGTCTGGTAGTCCTTATGTGATCTAGCCCCAGTCCCTGGTACTGTTCCTTCATTCATTTCAGTCCACCCTCTCTGAGCACACATCACCCCCTTACCCTGCACTCCTTTATCCTCCAAACCTGCTTAAAGAGGGTAAGTAAAAAAGTCCCAGTTTATACATACACAGATATCCAAACAAAATGTGTTTAAACATGTCTCTGGGATCAGTGAATGGCTGCAGACAAGTTCTCTCAGTAATAGCTTCTTTTAATCTCCTTAGGGTGACTTTAAACACAGGCCCAGTCTAAACAGTGGCATTTGAGGATGCCTGCTAGGTCAGTTAAGTTCAAGACAGAGAAGCCAGTTTAGAAGGTTAAGGGGGGGGCTGTTGTTTTTTTGTTTTGTTTTGTTTTGTTTTGTTTTGCAAGAGGAGGGCAGGGGGAATTTCTAAGGGGCCATCTTGATAGATTTTCTCAAAGGACACAGGCCAACCACAGGGACTTTAAATAAACATATTTTGAGAACATGGAAAACTACATTGGTAAGAACAAGGCCAAGGAAGTTGTGCAGAGGGATTTTTTTTTTCCCCATCACAAAAGGTACCTGCTCATTCTTCAGCGGTAGCAAGGTCTATCTTCTGAGAATTTATTTCACTGACCTTACCCCATCCATCCCACAGCCCTGATCTTGCTCCTTCAGACTCCTTTTTGTTTTCCAAGCTCAAAAAACATTGACAAGAAACATGATTTGATGGGAGCATTAACCTGAACTCAGTCGACAAATGAAAGAGTCAAGCACAGAATAAAATTATAAGAACAGAGGATCTGGGAGTTCAGTCTATGATCAA
>NW_006408585.1:15028442-15042967 GCF_000296735.1 Chrysochloris asiatica
AAACAAGTTATATGAATTGTTGAATGTGAAACTGATGATGTGCCCTGTAAACTTTCACTCAATCCACAATAAAAACCTTAAATTAGAAAAAAGAAAGAAAAAAACCCACAAAAACATAATTTGAGTCCCTAAAGGATACTAAGGTGGCTCTTTTGATGTGGTATAAAATGAAGAGCGTAGAATTCTTGGGGGAAGGGTTAGGGAGATGGAAACCCTACATTCAGAAGTGTATAGACCTAGATGGAAGACATACTGAGAAGCAATAGCTTTACATTTTGATATTTCTGTTTAACAAAGATGTCTGTGGCTTTGTAATCATACCTTTTGATTCATCCTCATGCTTTTCTCCACAGCACTTATAAAATGTGACTTGCTGTATATGAAGAGGCTTCAAAAAGCTCCTATTACACTTACTTCCTGTCTCTGCTAGACTGCAAGCTCCATGGGGTTAGTGATGTTATCCCCATTTCTCCATGCATTAGCCTTTCTTTACTACTCACATTTTAAAATGGTCACATAAAATTGTCCCCAGGCATTCTGTTTGATAGTATCTTATTATGTTGGGCTTCAGGATTTCTTACTCAAAACCTTAGGCACTTGCTAGAAACCTGCTTTAAATGAAGTCTGACAGATTAGATAACCTAAAAACCATAGGCCTACAAACAGTCGTTTAGGTACCAACTGTCACAGTAAAACCACGCAGTTACCTCCTTTTCTCATTTGACTCTGTAGTATTCTGATTATTTTTAGCTTTAAAGTCAAATACAAACAGGAGCACGTGAAAAGAAAATAAGTAGATTAGCGCAATTTTCAAAATCACGACATCTCCCTTCTTCTCAAGATCCTGTTTAAGGTGGAAATTTCCCCCCATGTGCTAGAAAACAAAAGCGTAATGAGTGCTTTTCCTGATGGTAACTGACACCAATTAAAGCAATCTTCCTAATAAAGATCTGAAAGGCCGAGACAGCAGAATGAAATGCATTTAGTACTACATCTGTTGAAGAAAGAAATATAACTAATGCAAAGAGTGAGGTGTCAAAACTGTTGTATGTATGTCTAAATTCCTCTGGCCATAAGTGATTATGTTCCAATAAAATCTCACAGGAATGGGACTCCTAAGAATCATACTAATCGGAGGTGAAAAAATGTTACTCACTCTTAAGACAAATCATTGCAAACCACATTTGCCCTGTTGTTTACACTCAAATTCCTCAGAGGGGAAGATGGAAACGTTCTAAAAGCAGTAAGCATTGCCACCCACTAGCCTTTAATGCTATCATCGCACTCTAAGACCGTCACTGCCAAAACCTCATACTCCACAACAGTATTTTAAAATAATGAATTAGCAATCCTCATTCTAATTCTCCAAAGGAGAAAAACACACTCGGAGCTACTGTGCTGAGACTCAAGCTTTGTTCCATTGAGAACCACTGTGAAAGCCCCAGGACCCGTGCATCATCATTCAGACACTCTTATTCTAGTAATATTTGTAATGAATTAGGCACAAATCCGAACCCCCTGACACTGTTCAGAAAGTCATCAGAGGAGTATCTTGGAAGGAATGTAAACAGGTCAAAGCACAAAGAATAGTTGAATTACTCAACCACAAGGAGAAATGGAGTCCTAATGTATACTACGGCCTGGATGAAACTTGAAGACATTTGTTGTTGTTAAGTGCCGTCAAGTTGGTTTTAACTCATAGCGACCCTCTATAGGGTTTCTGAGGAGCGGCTGCTGAGTATGGACCACTGCCTTTATAGTTCAAACTGACCTTGCAGTCCAGTGCTTATCCTTGAAGACATTATGCTGAGTCAAATAAGTCAGTCACAAAAGAACAAATACTATATGATCTCACTTAAACAGAATAGGCGAATACACAGAAACCAGAGATTATTCTGGTCACCAGTGATGGGAGGGAGAAATGGGGTGTTTTGTGTGACAGTTGGTGCCTATGCTAGAACCAATAACGTCAATGAATTAATGTTGATGGTGGCAGGATACTTTGGAAAATATTTGTGATAATGGTTGTAACATCATAAAGAATCTAATTAATGTCACTGAATTATACATGGAAAATTATTTAAAAATTTTAAAAGTCAAAGAATAGCTGACACTGCTTCGATGAGCCAATATGAACAACAGTCACTTCACATGCTATATTTACAAGCTTCCGGAAGTCTGTGAAGAGCCAGAGTGACCCAAGTCCCACCCCAACACCAGGAGACCATTCAGTGGTTAAGCCCTGGGAATTACATTTTCTAAACTAAGGAGAAAGTTTTTGAACAAAATTTCCCATCTTGAGAGATGGAAGTCCAAAGTATGAAGGGACTTCAAAAAGTTTGTGGAAAATGAAATGAAAAGATAATGGGATTTTCCCCTGAGCTTTTTAAGTTTCCTAGTAATGACTTAGAATGAAACTATGTATGTCTGTCCACCAAGGAGATGCATATATCTTCACACATTTTCCCCACACTCTATGTTAAAGAAGTTGATAGTAAAACGTATGCACTGTCCATTTAGGGGTGAAATCTGAACTACTGAAATGCATGTTATTCTGAGGAAGAAGGAATACTTTTGTGGATGTAAAGATTTGAATCTATGGCCACACATTACTGTATTTTTGGTTTGGGTATTTGACAAGAAGGGTATGGACAGCTGCAGAGGGAAGATAGCCAATAGTGCCCTGTAGAGGGAGTTAGAGGCACATCTCCCTTCATGATTTTTCTCTTGAGGTGTTGGCCAACTCCGGGAATTCACGGAAAGGTAAGCAGTCAAAGGTTTATACCTTCTACTTTGCATCAAGCATACTGAGTTATTAGGTTTGTCAATGAAAATCACCATGATAATTTTCAGATTTTGTGGGGTGGGGTGGGAAGTGGGGCTACTTTTTAATTTTTGAAGTCCTCTAGAGCAGTGGGAGTTCTGGTGTGGCACTGTGGGTTAATGTACTGGACTACAAGGTTGGTTTGAACCTCAAGCTCACCAGCTGCTCCTCAGAAATCCTATACAGGGTGGCTGTGAGTTGGAACCAACTTGATGGCACTTCACAACAGCTACAACAGAGCAGTGAGTAAGAGAAATGGCAGGAAAGATGATGGTAAAAAGTGAAGCTCTCTAATCAGGAATGAGAAGGCTTTAGGCCATTTCTCTCCTCCCAGGCATCGCACCATGAAATCAAACAGACCCAGAAGTCAGTGTATGGACTAGAATTAGGAGGACTGACCAGAACAGGGCGCTTTGCTTTGGCATTCTTTGTATGTTGTAGGAGGGTGACAAGAGCTCAGAGTCCACAGTAATAATGTCTGTGAACAAGGACCTCTTGTACAACCTTCCTGAGTCTCACTCTGTTCTAGAACTCTAAAACTAAAGAAGACAGGAAGACGTTGAGAAGCTTCAGGCTGGAGAAGAGGCAAAGGGAAGGAGAAAGAAAACAAAGGGTGGGGAGAAGCATACACAGCCAGCGGAATTGAGAAGAACAGATTGGAGCTTTGACTAGGGACCCTGTGTGGGTGGCAGGAAGGCCCACACACTGTGAGGAGTACCAGCAAACTAAGAAGCTGGAGAGAGGACAAACCTGCTGGAAGAAGTTCTTTCCTGGAAGGAAAACTAAACTCCACGGAGGATATCAGGAGGTGGTAAGATTCTCTGAGATTCAGAGTTTGGAAATTGACCACTTGCCCTCCCTGAATTCTCTGTAGTCTATTATCTGAGGAACTATGGTCCAATGAGGAGAAAGGCAAGCCCACCTCCAACACCACCAGAAGTGACAATAGTGACCTGTTTTTTACTTCATTTTTTACTGTGTTTTAACCTTACTTTACAAGGTAAACTTCCCTGTACATATTTATTCATCTGTCTTATATTTATCTTTGGTCACAATTGTGTGTGGAGTCTGGTGCTAAGATATATACTTTTCAACAGGGAGTGTTGGGTCAGAGATAGTCTCCCTAATTAAAAAAAAAATGTTGTTGTTGTTAAGTGCTGTAGAGTCGGTTCCAACCTATCGCAACCCTGTACAGGGTTTCCAAGGCGCAGCTGATGAGCTTGAACCACTGACGTTGCAGTTCAAACGACTTTGCAGTCTGACACATTAGCCCACAGCACCACACCAGGACTCCTTAAAATTTTTAGGGATCATTTAAACAGAGGGATTAGGAAATACAAAGGGGCTTCAAAAAGTTCATGGAAAAATTCCATTATCTTTTAGTTCCATCTTTCCACAGACTCTCAGAAGCCCCCTTTGTATACTAAGATGGACTTCATTTATAGAATCAACAGGCAACTCTGTGAGGCATAGAATCCATTTTTTAAATCACCCCCAAGACTACAGCAGACCTACAGTCAGTATCCAACACATTACCAGAAAACTTCAGCGTTTAATCAATTTATCTTTTTCCCTGTAGTAGTAGAGACTTAACCTTTGGCTGCTTAATCAGAGATGTTATTATTTATCATTAAATAGTTTATGGAGCAAGGAGCTCTAGTAGTATAGTGGTTATGAATCAGACTGCTAATCTCATGGTCAGCAGTTGGAAACTACCAGCTGTTCCACAAGAGAAAGATGAGGCTTTCTGCTCCCATAAATATTTACAGCCTCGGAAACCCTGTACAGGGTCACTATGGGTCGGAATCGACTCCATGGCACAAAACCATCACCACCGTCATCACTCTATGTGACTAAGCATATTAGTGTTATTCCTTGTTAAGGGCTGTTGAGTCCATTTCAACTCATAGTGATCCTATGAAGGGTTTCCAAGGAGTGGCTGGTAGGTTTGAGCCACCAACCTTGCGATTAGTAGATCAATGCTTATCCTACAGCACCACACTAGGACTTCACATATATCCTGCATATACTCAAAGCTCTTATCAGCATCACCTATAACAAAGTTTAGGAACATACCTTCCCCTGACCCTGACCCCCAAGCCTATCTATTTTCTTTGCCCTTGTTGTTTTTCAACACAGTTCAAATCAGTGACATATGAACTTGTGTGATGCTATCTATCCTTTTTCTATGTGATTGCCAGACGCTTGAGGGTGGGCCAATGCTGGTTACACAGGCTTGCTAGACCTAATGAACCAAAATGATATGTGCATTTCCTTGCTTAAAAACCATGTCACAGGGGCCATTCCATTCTCAGCCTCATCTGTGTCTCTGGTTAGGATGCTAAATGTCAACATGGAAACTTCTAGACCAGGGCTGAATGGTGCAGGAACACTGAGGTCCCAGCAAAAGGGGAACCCTGGTATCTCTTCACAGATGGATACCTCCAGCATCTTCACATCAGTTCTACTCTCTTGGCTGCCCAGAGACTGCGAGCCCAGTATGTGTCTGTGACATTGGTCCTGATCTGCTAAGTGCTGGCTCCTCTCTTCTCCCCTCCACTTGCACAAAGACACACACAGTACCCCAAGACGCTGGTTATAATCACCGAGGAAGGGATAAGTTATGGGTACCTGTCTGAAGTGTTCACTTCTAAGAACTATGTTGTTGTTGTTATTGTTGTTGTCAGGTGCCATCGAGTCGGAATCGACTCATAGTGAGCGACCCCATGTACAGCAGAACGAAACAATGTCCAATCCTGGGCCAATCTCACTACCACTGCCATACTTGATGCCATCAATGATGCCACCTGGCTGATCCATCTCGTTGGGGGGTCTTCCTCTTTTTCTCTGACCCTCCATCTTACCCAACATGACATCTTTCTCCAGCAACTGTTCCCTCCTGACAATATGTCCAAAGTATGAGAGACGAAGCTTAGCCATCCTAGCCTCCAAGGAGTACTCTGGCTGCACTTCTTCCACAAGAACTATAGGAGTATCAAATGCTCTAAGTGACTTGGGAGAGTCCTGGTGTGGTACTAGAGGATAAGCACTAGACCTCAAGGTTGGTTTGAACCACAAAGTGAGTGGTTCAATCTCACCAGCCACTCTGGAAACCTTATACAGGGTCGCTATGGGTCAGAACTGACCTGACGGCACTTAACAACAACAAGTGATTTGGAGAAATAAAAATAAAGACGAGAAAACAAAGCATGATGATTTAAAGCACAAGCTTGACCCAGAACGCCTGGTATGAATCCTGGGTCTTCCAGTTAGGTGTGTGACCCTGGGCAATTCACTCAACTACTCTACTTCATCTTCTTCACCTAGAAGATGGGATACGCCATAGGGTTGTTGTGATGTTTGAATTATTTTATCTATGTAAAGCATCGGCACCACTGTTGTTAAATGCTGTCAAGTCGGTTCCAACTCATAGTGACCCTGTATAAGGTTTCTGAGGAGTGGTTGGTGAATGTGAACCACTAACCTACAGTAAGCAGTCCAGTGCTTATCATACAGCACCACATGAGGACTTCATACACTAGAAAATACCCAAACTGCTGTCTTTGAGTCAATTCCAACTTATGGCAACCCTAGGGGGCCAAGGAGAACTGCCCCAGAGTGTTTCCAAGGCTGTAATTTTTACAGAAGCAGACAGCTACAACTTTCACCTGCTGAGCAGCTGGTAGGTTTGAATCATTGACCTCTTGGTTTACAGCTGAGTGCTTAACCACTACACCATGAAGGGTTCTAGCTGACCTGCAGGAAGTGCTATGCAATTGTTGGCACATGGTTTAATCGGCAACCAAGCACAGGGATGGTGGCGGAACTGGGCAGTGGTTGCTTAGGCTGTGCACGGCGTCTCCAGGATTTGGGGAAACAGCAGCTAAGAGCAACAACAGTAACTGTTAGCTGCTATCACTACCACCTATGTGGTTGTTGTTGTTATGTGCCGTGGAGTCTGTTCCAACTCATAGCGACCCGGTACAGGGTTTCTGAGGCTGTAAATCTTTATAGGAGCAGAAAGCCTCATCTTTCACCCGCGGAACAGCTGGTAGTTTCGAACTGCTGACCCTGAGGTTAGCAGCCCAATTCGTAACCACTATGCTACCAGATCTGCGTAGTGGTTACGAATCGGGCTGCGAACCTTAAGGTCAGCGGTTCGAAACTACCAGCCCCTCCGCGGGAGAAAGATGAGGCTTTCTACTCCCGTAAGGATTTACACCCTCGGAAACCCTGTACAGGGTCGCTATGGGTCAGAACCGACTCGAAGGCACTTAACAACAACAACAACAACAACATGCTACCAGAGGTGCTGGGGGCTAAACACAGGACTGTAAGGTCGGTTTGAACTGCAAAGTCACTTTGAACTGCAAAATCAGTTCAAAATCACCAGCTGCTCCTCGGAAGCCCTACGCAGGGTCACTATGAGTCGGAACCAACTCGAAGGCACTTAACAACACCAACAACAACATCAACATCAGTACCACCTGAAGCGCAGGGATGATGTGCCATGAGGGCTCTCTCTTATAGGCTTTGGGGGAGGGGGGAAGGCGGGGAGAGCCAGAAAAGACCTAAGACACTAGTTCTCAAAGTATAGACTTCTGTTAGACTTGAGAAGTTGTTAGAAATGCAAATTCTGGAGTCCCACCCCAGACCTATTCAATCAGAAACTCTGGGCTCAGGCCCAGCAATCTGGGTTTTGACAATCTCTCCAAGTCATTTGGATTCACACCTAAGTTTGAGAACCACTGGTCTAAAGAACTATGAGGGAATCATGGACTCCAACTTTCAGTTTTTGAATGAGAAGCAGATAAGGTGAATGTGAAACCAAATGAGAAAAACAATTTCTTACCAGGCGAAAGGCTCTAAGCACATGATACTTAGAAGGGATCAATTCAAAGGCGCACCAGACATCTGTTTTTAAGATGAAATTGTTATTGGATTAAATAAACAAACAAATAAATAAAAGCCAACAAAAAATAAGCAAGTAAAATGCCTAGGAAAGGTTTGATCTTACTTACTCCTAAGGACAGACTATGCAGCCACAATTTGACCCTTTGGGGTTTTATAAGTGGGGTAAAAACAATAAGCAAAATGTGAACAAGTTGATGAATGATGAAGGTGAGCACTTCCGTTTTAACGCATCTTTACCATAGAATCAGATACTCATAAATCATCCTGACATTGTCCCAAGGAGGGTTGGGATGGGGTCTGAAGGAAACTCAGAAGATCCTGGACCATGAACCAGAACATTACCTATAAACGGTTACTCCAGAGAGCCGTTTGGTGAAGAAGTATCAACTCACTGGTCAGAAGATGAACCACGAGACATGTAGCAACAGGCACAAAATTCTCTTGATTAGAGGACCATAATATTTTGTTGCGTTTGCGGGGGAGGGCACAGACGCTGTATAGGTTATATGGAGCGGAACACATTACAGTTGAACCAGATGTTAGGTGAAAAAATTGTGAGTTGATGGAATTATCACATAAGGGATTACTCCATCTCCTCCCTCTCCACTTTGTCCTCCCCTCCTTTTCTTCCCTCCTTTGCTGTCCACTGGGCACAGCTCCTCATTATTGGGTGTCTGACTGGGTATTGTGATGTCAGAGCCCTTGCCCACAGTGGACAAGGTCTGGAAAGGGACTGGCAGCCCAGCCCTGAATCAGGGACACATTTGAGTTGGTTTAGGCCCTACTTGGAGCTCTTGTGATCCCACTCTCCTTTTATTTATTTACCTGATAGAGCAGCTTAGATCTCAAACATCTCTGGAAGCCCTTATCCTTTTCCTCTCAAAGCTCATAGAATGCTTCAGGGAAACTGAGGCCCAGAGAAACTTGCCCAGTATTCTGGTTCAGCCACACATGGTGTCAGAGCTTCCTGACCATTTGTCCGCATGAGTCCAGGGGACCCAGCTGCCCTTTATAGAAAGTTTCCACACACCTTCTATTCCTAACCTTGATCACAAGCATCGCCGGCCTGCGTGTCTCAGCAGCACCAACAGACCATGTCACAGGCTTAGTAATTGTGCCCCTTTTAGGATCATGAACACAAATTTGCACTGGACATGAATTAACTAAATTCTAGATTGTCCTTGTAGGCTGGGTTTTGTTTGTATTTCAAATACAGCTAATGAATCAGGGTTTGTAAATCAAGAAAGTCAACTTTGATTCTGCAAGAAAAACCAGCAGCTGACTACTACTACCCTTCGTGGCCACTCTCAAGATGCCAGGAATGTCACAAGTCTGCAGGGCTGGGGTAGGGAGAAAGAACACTTTGTACATAACTGCCCGTGGTGTGGCAGTAGCCATCTTTGCTTTCCTTTTCCTTTTTTAACTTTTTATTGTGATTTCAATGAAAGTTTACAGAGCAAACTGGTTTCACAGTATTCATCTTTTGGGCGTTGTTTTTATTTTGCAAGCTCAAGCTTACAGTGACTACTGAAGATATGGAAGACACTCTAATAAATAAAGTTCATCACTTCCTTATGTATACAAGGAGTCTTTACAAAGTTTGTGTGTGTAGGGGGGATTCCATGATCTTTTCATTCAATTTTTCTATAAACATTTTGAAAGTCCCATTGTATGTAATTTGAAAATTGTTTGTCTTGACCTTTGGGTCTAAAATGGGTAGAGGAAAAGGCAGCAAGTCCCTTGGAATAAGATATGAAGGTGAAAGTGAAGAACAGATAAGTAACCTTTAGCACATGGCCTGCTGTTGCAATCACCAAACAGATTCACCTAAAAAAGACTCATTGAAAGAATCGGCTCATTTATAAACTAAACAATACAACAGGACAGGGAACAATGACTAGCCAATAAGGGAGTTTGGTTTCTCAATATGACAGAAATACATTTCAACTGCATAGTAAATAAAATAAAACTTCATTGTAAAAGTGCCCCGACCTCCCCCATGTGATCTGCCTTTGCTGCCTCCTCATGTGACTGGCCTCCCAATTTAGCGCGTAACCAACTCCCAATGACCTGTAATAACACCATTCCCAAATTAGAGCTCTCAATTTGACTTGGCCTCCATCCCTCCCTCAAAGCAAAATAAAGCATCCGTTTTCTTTTTTTTTTTCCACATTCATAATACTCTCCTTTTTCAGCTGCCAATTCAAACCCTGCTTCAGTCAGATTGAGCCCTTCCTCTTTTTTTTTTTTCTTTTTACCCCTCTCTCTTCTGGTTAGCCAAAGAACCTGATGGAAAAACACCAAGAGACAAAAACAAAAACAAAATCAGACAAAAATTCCAAGTAAGTGACATTCAGTTGGAAAAGCTATGATTCACATGCAAATAAAAATCTCCCTGAATTCACTGTTAAATGACGCAAGTCCCTGGCTTCGACATAAGAAGGGCAGAATGAAATCACCCACAATTAAACTCAATCTGGAATACTGGCATTTTCTGGCTAGGCCTTTCTCACTAATGATAAGCAAATCCCCAGTTGTAACAGAATTCAGTTAATGGTGTTGGAGCTCAGGGCATTCCCACCTCAGCTGACATTCACTCCCCAGTTCAACTGTCCCCGACCTTGCCCCACACCCTCTGACCTGGACTCAGCTCGAGGGGACAAGTATAGATGAGATCTCCTAGGGGCAGCCCTCCTTTATGTGCAGTCATGAAGGAATTGTGTTGAGGAGCCTGGGATCCCCCTCCCCAGGACTCTAGTGTGCAAGAAAGGTTTCTATGGAGCTAGGGAAAGGTGTCCTCAAAGACTACACTGAACCTTTTTATGAGCTTCACAGATTACCTTCCCAGCATCACCAGCCTCTGATCTCAGTCAAGTCAAAGCTACAGAGATAGCAGCAAGTCACCACTCCTGACTAGCAAATAGATCATTTACCACCCCACAGCTCCAATTCTCCTGCAGGCAAATGAACTGGGTCTGACACCACCTTCCTTTTTCTACAGATGATGCACTCAGCATGCACACAGAATTCTGGAGCTGGAAAGGCCCTCAGAGGCTCTCTGGCCCTCCCTGTACTTGTTGTGAGGGTCCCCATCACCTGAGTCTTTGCTGATGAGCTATATTCCCAGCCATAGAAGCCCCCTACTACCAGCAAAGAGATCAGGAATTATTGAAGCCATAATCTCTCTCTTTGAAGTTCCACCCATTCAACTAAGGTCAATTTCATGAACTGCATTGTGTCTCCCTGGGGGGGGGGGGGGGGGAATGTATGAGAGTGTTTCAAAAAGTTCACGGAAAAAATTCATTCTCTTTTTATTTCATATTTTCTCCTAACTTTTTTAAGCCCCCTCATATGTGCTGTAAATCTTAAATCCCTCCATTTGTGGATGTCATCCCATTTGGGAACAGGATTTTCTTTGATATATTAATGAGACCAGATTACTGTAGGGTGTGTTTTAAACCAACTGCAGTTGAAATAGAAAAAAGAACAGGAAGATACAAAAAGACAAGGCAGCACAAGACAGAGGGGAAGATACATGCCACATGGCACAAAAGATCACTGAAGTAGTGAGGAACAGACAGCAAAAGAAGAGAAGGACCTTCCCCAAAAGCCCAATGAGCAAGAAAGCCTTCCTGCAGAACCAGTGTCCAGAGTTCAAACTTCTAGCCTTCTAAATTTTGAGAAGACAAATTTGTGCTAATTAAAGCCACCAGCTTGTGACAGTTCTCTGTTATATCAGCACTAGATAAACAAGAGAGTTTTTCTGAAACCTCAAAGATAGTCATTCCCTAAATCTTCTTTTCAGACTAGAAATCCCCCATTCCTTCTAATAAGACGGCTTTCCAAACAACCATGGAAAAATGGAATGAAAAGATAACGAGAGTTTTTCACAAACTTTTTGAAGCTGCCTTGTAATCTTTTGGTTATTATCTATATATGTTTGCTTTTATGTTTATCTAACTGTCTTTACCTTATGATACACAATGGGTACAGTATTCAGAGGAAAAGAAAACAAGTCTCTTAGAAAGCATTATGACGATGCAGGTGAAGAAGAGATACGTTCTGCCATGATTTCTAGACCCCCTCAGCCACCTTGCCACCCTCCTCAGATATATTTAATGTGTCCTTGAAAACCTGGTATCCAGAACAGAGGGGACCATGCTCAGCTACTGTCCCTCCAGTATTCCACCTTGAGGCATCTAGCTTGGCCACCAAGGTAAAATCACACAAAGTAGGCCTACTGATTGCCTACTTCTGCTACCATGATAAAGGTCCAGGCTCAGAAAGAAAAAAACAACAATATACAATAGTCCCATTATACACACCCAGTCCCCTTCCCCAGACAGCTGTGGGCAGCTGCAGCTAAGAAATGAACCCACGAGAAGCAGTGAGAGGTGGGGTTGCAGTAGAGGGGGCACTGCACCTCAGGGGATTGCTCTGGCTTTTCCAAAGATTTCACTTCTTACCCATGGTGTTTGGCAAGAGGAAAGTGATAACAAAGCACCCACTGGGGCAGGCACCGAGGCCTCAAACCCCAGGCATTTGTGGATGCACCCACAAGCCTGAGGCCATCAAGTTGGCATTAGTACAACTCTCAGTTCTGGCATTCACATGTGGGTCCGATTAGAGCAGGGCTTCATAGAGTTTTCAAATGTATATTGCCAGGCCTTTCTTCCAAGGTGGTTTTGGGTAAAATTAAACCTTCAACCTTTCTGTTAGCAGTTAAATCCATTGACTGTGTGCACCAGGAGACAGGTACTTAATGTGTGTGTCCACCCAAGGGAAACTTGCCCTGCTGTGTTTGATGCGCTCATCTCCTCAGTCCATCTTGAAGAGGTTTGACAGTCTGAGGTAGGGACAAGTTCATTTTTGCATTTAAAAAGTATGTTGAAACTGAGTAGCTTGGGTGTTGGTCTGATTCCACAAGTTCGTAATCCATTTCCTGAAAGTAAACTGCTCACCCTTTGGAAGTGGGCCAGTGATTAGGGGTACTGTTTAAAGTGTCACTAGCTTGGTAAATATTTACTGGCATGCAAGCCACAAAGGTTTTCTAGGAATGTAAGTTCATTTGCTAAATTAATGACCCTTAAGGAGTCCTGGTGTGGTGCTGTGGGCTAATGTGCTAGACTGCAAAGTCAGTTTCAACCACAAGATCGGTAGTCCAAGCTCCCCAGCCACTCCTAAGAAACCCTATACAGGGTCACTATGGATTGGAACTGACTCAATGTCACTTAACAACAACAACAACAAGGAGTCCTGGTGTGGCACTATAGGATAAGCTCAGGACTGCTAATGACAAGATACACAGTTCAAACCTTTTGTAGTGCTGACTCCATGACACTTAACAACAAGGTGGCACCCTATCATTCATCTGGCATCTTGTCATACTATGGTAGCTTGCATGTTGCTGTGATGTTGGAAGCTATGCTACCAGTAGGGTCACCGATGGTAGATAAATTTCAGTGGACCAAGACAGATTAGAAGCTGCCTCCTCAAAGTACAGTTGACCTTAATGAAGTGGATGGAGTAAAGCTTGGGGACCTTCAATTGTTGACACAGCATGACTCAAAATGAGAGAAAACGCTGTAAACAAACATTAATAATTGGAAACATGGAACGTACAAAGTATGACTCTAAGAAAATTGAAAGTTTTCAAAAATTATACTTGAAAGTCAATATCCTAGGCAATGGAAAGCTGAAAGGACAGGTGTTGGCCATTTTGAACAGAACAGACAAGTACATGGAGATCACAGGATAGAATTTTGCAAGACCAATGGCTTATTTTTCAACAACTTAAATGGTAGCTATACACATGGTATTCACTGGATGGAATAAACAGAAATCAAGTAGATTATAGTTGTGAAAAGAGATGCTGGAAAATTCAATATCATCAGTCAGAACAAGGTTAGGGGCTGACTGTGGAAAAGACCATAAACTGCTCATATGCAAACTCAGTTAAAGGTGATGAAAATGAATACAAGTCAGACCCAAGTCCTGGTATTTTCAATAGCCTCATATACACGTGAAAGTTAGACAATGAATAAGGAAGACCATATAAGAATTGATGCACTTGAGTTGTAGTGTTGGAGGAGAATATTAAAAGTACCATGGACTTCCAGAAGACCACACAGGTCTGTGTTAGGAGAAGTACAGCTGGAGTGTTGTTCCTTAGAAGCCAGATAGTGAGACTTCATCTCTCATACTTTGGACATATTTTCAAGAGAGAACCATAGCTGGAGAATGACATCATGCTTGCTAAAGAGGAAGACCCTCAACGGGATGAGGTACAGTGACAGCAGCAATAACAGTGAGGACGGCGCAGGACTGGGCATGTTTCGTTCTGTCATGCACAGGTTAGGTATGAGTCTGAACAGACTCGATGGCACCTAACAACAACAATGACACAAGAGCCAAAGGGCAACCCTGAGTAAATCCCATATGAATTTAGAGACAAGCACAGATTTGACACATTGAGTACTAATGACTGAATACCAGAGGAGTTGTGGGATGGCATCAAGGACATCATACACGAAGAAAGCAAAAAGTCAATAACGAAACTTAAAAACAAAAACAAGAAAACAGGAAAGAAAGAAAAGACGAAAATGAATGTCAGAAGAGATTCTGAAATTTGTTGTTAAATTATTATGTAAAAGAGCTGAACCGAAGATTTCAAAGCGCAGCTCAAGAAGACAAAGTATTATAATGAAATATGCAAAGACCTGGAGCTAGAAAACAAAGAGGGAAGAACATACTCAGCACTTCTCAAGCTGAAAGAACTGAAGAAAAA